>NC_080710.1:34353279-34355779 GCF_019097595.1 Hemibagrus wyckioides | reverse complement strand
TTGTATCACCAATAAAAATGATACCAGCAGGCTATAAAGACCCCGAGCTCAGACACATTGTCTCCTACAGGAGACATGTGTATATGATTTTAAACAACAGGGATGAAGATCTGAATATCATGTTTAAAATAAGTTTTAAATGGAGAGGAATTTGTCATTTTTGCTACTTCTGGCAACTTGAAGTGTTTCGGCTGTGGTCTGGAGGACACTTAGTCAGGAATTGTCCTGAAAAAGAGGAAACAGGCAACCAAGAGACAGAAATGACAATAGAAAACGACAAAGACAGCGATCAGATAAATGATAAACAAGACAGTGGAGGAAATAGTGCTCAAACAACCGGACAGGAAAAAAACAAACAACAAGAAAGTAACGCCGAGGGTCAAGAAGCAGTAAAAAACACTGAGCAGGAAACCAATCAGATGGAGACAGAAAAGGAAAACCCCCAAGCTAATGTAAGTGAGTGCACTGAACAGGACACACAACTGACTGAGAGTCAGAGTAATGTTGAGTGTTCAGCTTCAGAAAACACAGACATGATCGTAGATGATGCAGGTTTTACTCTGGTTAGGTCAAAAAGGAAATCTAGAGCAGGAAACAGTGGGCCTCAGACAAGAAAGAAGGGTCTAGCTAAAATGGAAAATGAAAAACTAGCCATAAACAGTGAAGAACCAGAAACCAAATCTAGCAGTGACGACGACATGAATGCGGAAACAGAAAGTGATGAAGAACAGAATAATGATGAACAAACAGACGGTTACGAAGCTAAAGAGATAAAGTGTTTTCTTCAAAAAACAAAAAACATGACAGGAGTCAGAGTAGACCAGTACTTTCCCGACAAACAGAACTTTGTAAACTCAGCAACAGTTATAATTAAAGAAAAGAACAAGGACTTCACTCACCAAGAAATATTTAGATTGAAAAAGTTCGTAACCAGGACCAGACAAGATCTTCTGTGTGAGGATGAGGAGAGCGTATAAAAAACCCCGGTTGAACAATGCTGATCGTTTTCCTTTTTTAATTTTATTTATGACTGATTTTAACATCGCTTCCTTAAATATACGGGGGGGAAGGGGTGTAAGAAAACGGACGGATCTATATGAACTAATTAAACTCAAACACATAGATGTAATGTTCACACAGGAAACACACAGCGAGAAGAAAGATGGGGCTAAATGGATGATGGAGTGGGATGGAGGGGTGGTGCTGAGTTCAGTAAGCTCAGTGAGTGCAGGAGTGGCCATTCTCTTTAACAAACACTTCTTACCCGAATCTTACACCATACAGGAAGTGATCACTGGAAGATTATTGTTAGTTAAAGCTAAGTATGAACATTTTAATCTGGTGTTAATCAATGCATATGCTCCAACTAATGGTCCTGAAAGAGTTTTATTTTTAAACAAGTTGAATGAACTTTTAACCAGTTGTGATTTTAAAGATTATCTGTTTTTAGGACGAGATTTTAACTGGACACAAAATGACTCAATAGACAGGAATCATACAGAACCCCATGCAGCATCTAAGCATGCATTAACACATGTCGTAAAGGCTCACAATGTGGAGAAGACTGCATGGAACTGAGAGACAGTATACATGGGCACGTTCTAGAGATAATTTTGTATCGCTAGCCAGATTAGACAGATTTTATTGTTTTAAACACAATTTTAATGTCTTTAAAGCTAGTGAAATAATACCTGTCAGTTTTTCAGACCACTTTTTAGTCGGATGCAAAGTTTTTATTGCAAATCTTAAATCCAGAAGTGCATACTGGCATTTTAATGTGTCTTTACTAAATGATACTAATTTTATTGAGTCTTTTAGATTCTTCTGGCCCTCTTTTAGAAAAGAGAAGAGAGACTTCTCCTCCTGCAGACAGTGGTGGGACCATGGGAAGGTTTTAATCCAGCAGCTCTGTCAGCAGTACACTGCCAACATCACGAGGGACATCACCAAGTCATTAAGGGAACTGGAGATGGAAATAGTGGAACTACAGACTTTAACTGAATCCACAGGAAACAGAGGACATTTTGAGAACCTCAAAGCAAAAAAGGCATTAATGATGGATCTATTGGGCACAAAAACACAGGATGCTCTTGTTCAATCTCAGTTCAACGGAGCTAACGAAATGGACGCTCCTTCACAGTTTTCTTTGGACTGGAAAAAAAGAACGGACAGAGCAGATTCATGCACACACTACTCACAGAGGACAGACAGTACACAACAAACAGCAGTGACATCAGACGGTACGCCACAAATTTCTACAAAGACCTGTACAAGAGTGAGTACAGTGAAAATGAGGAGCTGCTGAACACTTTCCATCGAGGGCTTCCAAGGGTTTCACGAGAGGACAGCGCTGCACCGGAGGGACCGCTGGTTCTGGAGGAGCTGCAGGCTGCCTTAAACTCAATGGCAGGAGAAAAGGCGCCTGGAATTGATGGCCTACCAGTGGAGTTCTACAAGTTCTTCTGGTAGGAGCTTAGAGAAGATCTGCTGGAGGTCCTCG
>NC_080710.1:34333279-34345779 GCF_019097595.1 Hemibagrus wyckioides | reverse complement strand
CTTCTTCATTGTTGTGTAGTTATCAAAGTCAAAGTCAAAGTCAGAGAAGCTTTATTGTCACTTGAACCATATATATCAGATGCAGTACACAGTGACATGAAACAACGTTCCTCCTAGACCAGAGGTGCTACACAGAACACAGACAAAGTACAGAGACGCAGATTTAAATTTAAATTAAACTAAAAAATTAAACTATACTTAAGGTGCAGTCTTTAAGAACTAGACATACAACAGAAGTGCACAGGAAGACGAGACAAGACGAGACGAGACAGGACAGTGCAGACGAACAACATGTAGGCTGAATCATGTACACCTGTTGTTTTTTGTGTCATTAGTCACCTTCTTTAAGCTGCTTTGTTTCCCCATGTCTTTGTCTCGTACCTGTCCTCACTGTGTGTACGTGTCGTGTCTTAGTCTGGATCCTAGACTTTGTGTTGTTCTAACCACAGTAATTGTGCCGTGTGTTTTGTGTGTATGTGTGTGTGTGTGTGTGTGTTTTGTCCCCTCAGTTATTGTATCATGGATTAGTTTTTCGTAATGAATTCTGCATGTGCAACCGCGTTCGCCTCCCAATCATGACATTTATATTACGTTATAATGAGAACTGAACAAGGATATATTAAAATGAATTTTAGAATCTTCATATGTATATATCAAATATATATATATATATATACAGGTTTATTAACAGTAGTATTTTGTAAATATATTAAAGGTGATATAAATTATTATTAGTAGTAGTAGTATTTGACCCACCAGAACTCTCCATTGTTCTTTTCCTCCAGCCATGAGTCTCGATCCTGCTTACTCACATCATTCCACAGACGCGACCTGTAAATAATCCAGAACATCACGACAGATTTTAAAACCAGTGACAGATAGAGCATTAATCTATTTCTCTAAATAATGACTCCATCATGACACAGTGACAGACAGCATGTTTTGTGTAAATCACTGTAACAGCACATCCTCGGGTGTTTTATTCCTCTTATACTGCAGGAATTTGCTAACAATTATTTTTAACTTTAATTCAGGTGAGTTTCCGGTGAGTCTTACAGATTTTCACACTGAGTTTAACCTGTAATTAGGTGAGGAGTGCCAAAACCTTTCCATACTGTAAGTACAGCAGCACTAATCTGAGCTCAGACTCTAAACTCTGCTAGCATTCCAGATGAAGTAAGGATGTCGACTCTGTAAACGTCTGAACCTTCACATCCACACTGCTCTCCTCCTCCGATCACTCTCTTCAAATATTTTTAGTAAAAAGCTGTTGTTTTTTATTTAGATTTATTTAGTTTATTTAATTGTTGTACTTTTATGATTTATCTTTTACTGTGATTTTTTGCTTTACTTAAACATTTAAAAAAAAAAATTAAGTCTTTAAATGTATTGTTTTTGTCCTTACTTAAGTTGTATTGTGAGATTTTGACTCAAAACCTTTTAAAAATAATAATAAAAAATAATAACAAAACTTTATTAACAATAATAATAATAATTATAATATTTTTTATTTATATTTAATATTAATAAAATGTACAATTTATATAAATATTAGATAAATATGTATGTATTATTATTATTATTATTATTATTATTATTATTATTATTATTATTATTATAAAGCTCTGCTCTTGTCAGAGCTGCTGTTATAAATAATAAATCTAGCCTTCTGACCAGTCAGAATCCAGGCCTCAGTATTTCTTTGTCAGTAATAAGGAGAGAGAGAGAGAGTGTGTGTGTGTGTGTGTGTGTGTATTAAAGTGTGCTGCTGAAGACGTGAGTGTGTTGTTAAAACAGAATTTCAGCAGAATCGTACTTATCACTCCAGTCTCCCTTCCACTCTCCTTTCCCCCATGGGTTCAGCACTCTCACCAGTTTCACCAGTTTCCCCTGAGCCTTAAGCTGGGAAAGAAATACACTTTTATTAACTTTTAAACACTTTTAAACAGTTCTAGTTAACTAGAAATAAAAACCATCTGCATTTATTTACAGGAGAAACCTTTTATTTAAGTGGAATAAATACTAAATGAGAAAATATTTTATCAGTATTCTATAAAAAACACAGATATGCAACCACTGTTCCTTCCTTGTACCACTTTTGATAGATACTGACCACTGCAGACCGGGAACACCCCACAAGAGCTGCAGTTTTGGAGATGCTCTGATCCAGTGGTCTAGCCATCACCATTTGGTCCTTCATCAAACTCGCTCAAATCCTTACGCTTGTCCATTTTTCCTGCTTCTAACATCAACTTTGAGGACAAAATGTTCACTTGCTGCCTAATATATCCCACCCACTAACAGGGGCCATGATGAGGAGATACTCAGACTTATTCACTTCACCTCTCAGTGGTCAGAATGTTATGGCTGATCGGTGTATAACAAATTTATAATAAATAAGATTATTAGAAGATTATTATAAAGGTTCCTACATACACACTCAGAAATTAACACACTGATGACTTTTACTGCCCATTTGTTGTTTTTTATCATCTGTAATTATTAGTTTATCATCAAATAAACTGGTGAAGAAATGAAATAAACACACACTGATAATAAACTGATAATAAAGGCAGTTTGGAGACTCACCTTTGTGACTCCGGTGATGGTGTAGGCGTGTCCCTGAACAATGCCGTTGGGCAGCACCGTGTTTGCAGGAGTGGGCTGAACAGTACACCACAGTCAAGACAAAATAAATATAAAGATCATCATGTAAAGATTAGAAAACATCCTGAAAAAACATCCTGTGTGAGAGGAGGTGTGAGGGGAGGTGGGTGAGGGGAGGTGTGTGGGGAGGTGTGAGGGGAGGTGTGTGGGGGAGGAGGTGTGTGGGTAGGTGTGTGGGGAAGGTGTGTGAGGGGAGGTGTGTGAGGGGAGGTGTGTGAGAGGAGGTGTGAGGGGAGGTGTGTGAGGGGAAGTGTGAGGGGAGGTGTGGGGGAGGTGTGAGGGGAGGTGTGTGGGGAGGTGTGGGGGGAGGTGTGTGGGGGAGGTGTGAGGGGAGGTGTGTGGGGAGGTGTGTGGGGGGAGGTGTGTGGGGGAGGAGATGTGAGGGGTGGTGTGGGGGGAGGTGTGAGGGGAGGTGTGTGTGGAGGTGTGTGAGGGGAGGTGTGGGGGAGGTGTGAGGGGAGGTGTGTGGGGAGGTGTGTGGGGGAGGTGTGAGGGGAGGTGTGTGGGGAGGTGTGTGGGGGAGGAGGTGTGAGGGGAGGTGTGTGGGGAGGTGTGTGGGGGGAGGTGTGTGTGGAGGTGTGTGAGGGGAGGTGTGTGGGGGAGGAGTGTGAGGGGAGGAGTGTGAGGGGTGGTGTGAGGGGAGGTGTGTGGGGAGGTGTGAGGGGAGGTGTGAGGCGAGGTGTGTGGGGGAGGTGTGTGAGGGGAGGTGTGTGGGGGAGGAGGTGTGAGGGGAGGTGTGTGGGGGAAGCATGAGGAGAGGTGTGAGGGGAGGTGTGTGGGGAGGTGTGAGGGGAGATTTTTTGGGGAGGCATGAGGAGAGGTGTGTGGGAAGGTGTGAGGGGAGGTGTGTGAGGGGAGGTGTGTGGGGGAGGAGGTGTGTGGGGAGGTGTGTGGGGGAGGCATGAGGAGAGGGGTGTGGGGAGGCATGAGGAGAGGTGTGTGGGAAGGTGTGAGGGGGAGGCATGAGGAGAGGTGTGTGGGGAGGCATGAGGGGAGGTGTGTGGGGGAGGTGTGAGGGGACGTGTGAGGGGGGTGGTGTGTGGGGGGCTGTGTGAGGGGGGGTGTGGGGGAGGTGTGTGGGGAGGTGTGTGGGGAGGTGTGTGGGGGGAGGTGTGGGGGAGGTGTGTGGGGGAGGAGGTGTGTGGGGAGGTGTGGGGGAGGTGTGTGGGGAGGTGTGTGGGGGAGGTGTGTGGGGGAGGCATGAGGAGAGGTGTGTGGGGAGGTGTGAGGGGAGGTGTGTGAGGGGAGGTGTGTGGGGAGGTGTGAGGGGAGGTGTGTGAGGGGAGGTGTGTGGGGGAGGAGGTGTGTGGGGAGGTGTGTGGGGGAGGTGTGTGAGGGAGGTGTGTGGGGGAGGTGTGTGGGGGAGGAGGTGTGGGGGAGGAAGTGTGGGGGAGGTCTGGGGGGGTGTGGGGGAGGAGGTGTGGGGGAGGTCTGGGGGGGACTCTGTGTTAATGAGCTTAAGAAAAATTTTGATTAGCTATTAATTATTATTATTAACTCTATATTTATATCAGTATTTAGCTATATGATTTTGTGTTTTTTATTTTCACCTGCTCAATGTAAAGTGTGTGGGGAGGTGTGGGGGAGGTATGTGGGGAGGTGTGTGGGGGGAGGTGTGTGGGGAGGTGTGTGAGGGGAGGTGTGTGGAGGGAGGTGTGGGGGGGGCGGTGGGAGGGCAGGTGTGTGGGGAGGTGTGTGAGAGGTGGTGTGGGGGAGGGGCGGAGGAGGAGGGGTGTGGGGAGGTGTGGGGGAGGGGTGTGGGGGAGGAGGTGAGGGGGGGAAGGTGAGTGGGGGGGGGAGGGTGAGGGGAGGTGTGTGGGGGAGGAGGTGTGAGGGGAGGTGTGTGGGGAGGTGTGTGGGGGAGGAGGTGTGGGGGAGGTCTGGGGGGGAGGTGTGGGGGGGAGGTGTGGGGGAGGTCTGGGGGGGGAGGTGTGGGGGAGGAGGTGTGGGGGACTCTGTGTTAATGAGCTTAAGAAAAATTTTGATTAGCTATTAATTATTATTATTAACTCTATATTTATATCAGTATTTAGCTATATGATTTTGTGTTTTTTATTTTCACCTGCTCAGTGTAAACTCTCTTCTCTTCGATTTCTGAACAGAGTTTTAACAAGTTCAAGCTTGAAGTCTAAGAACAGAGTGATAATTATTCTGAACGCAGTATAAGTTTTATTTCCTTTCAGTCCCCTACAGAGCTGCTGAGACACGTCAGTGTTCTGTCTCTGTGAGTCTGTTGTTCAGACTGAACACAGCAGGACCACGCCCTACACCTGGCCAGGTAACCCTGAGCTCAGACCCTGGCATGTTGGTGCAGGAAAAAGAGAGAGTACAGCTTCTTCTCACACAAATTCCTTTTAACCAAATGATCTGCACCACAGGAGATAAAGTACAACAATAAAGAAGCTCCTGTTTAACGAATGCTTCAGTGGAGGTATTATTTATTGACTTCCTCTCCGATGAATTCATTTTAAAAATAAAAACCTGTTTTTTTTAACAATAAATCAGTTCAAACGCAGTTTACAGATAAAACATCTTGTAATAAAATACAGTGTGGCATCCATAATGTTACTAATTACACTCTATTAGCATTTAGTGGTTTTTTAATACCTTAACAAATTCATTCAGAAAATTTACTTTAGTGTCTCAGAGCCCTGACTTTAAGGATGAATCCTACTGAACTTGTTAGAACCTGAAACAGATAACTCCAAATGTGTGTGTGTGTGTGTGTGTTTTACAGCACTGTAATAAAAATCAGCCTGAAAGTAATGTGAGAAATTCAACTAAACCGAATAATTACCCCCGGAGGTGTCCCACACCCGATCACAGCTCTACGCTTCACTGCCTGGTCCATCAGATCCCAGAGATTATCAGAAGCACAGGTCAGGTCGAAGGTCTTGTACACACCGCCAGTGAAATCATGCAGGCCATCAGATATAAAGCCACCATTCAGCGCTGCGTAGGAACCGCACACTCTGACCAGACAAACAGAGAGAAATGACCATCACTGAAATACTTACAGAGAGTTTTATTTTAGTCAGAATGACAATCATCCACATACTTGGCGTAGGCTTTCTCCAGCAGTGCAGGCCAGAACTCATTACGGGTTTTACAGTTAACGAAGATCAGCTGTCCTTTGAGTGTAGGTAACTGGTCATCTATCACCACATCCACCCACTTCCTGTTTCTGTAGAACTGTAGAGAGATAACCAGATGAGGTATTTTTTAGCTTTACAGAAGTATAAAAAGATAGAAAAATGATCAAGTTTAAAGTGAAGTTATTATTTATCTCTAATATTTATCCCTAATGAGAAGCCTGAGGTGAGGGTGGTGAGGAAAAACTCCCTGAGATGATCTGAGGAAGAAACCTTGAGTGGAACCAGGCTCAGAAAAGAACCTCATCCTCATCTGGATGACACAGGACAGGAAATAATAATAATCTCCTTTCTACAACAGCAACCAAGAGCTCCTGAGGAACAGGTCAGTGTAGGTTTTGAGGTCATTATAGACTTAACACTAATTCTTTGCTGTCGCAAGCTGACCACTGCAACGTCAGTTCAGAGAAGGTGTGATAGTCTCCAAGTGGTTCTGTCCACAGCAGTTCCCTGGTCACAGGCTGACCACACAGATCTATCCACAGCAGCAGTGAGTGTAATAAACACTGTGTGTTGTGTAGTTGCTCTAGTGAAAGTGCTGCTCTGGAGTGATGAAACAGAGTCACAGCTCTCACCCTGATGATGATTATTTTCCTTTAACTGCATGACCTAGAGTGTTTTATTCCTCTCACACCACAGCAACTTACCAACAATAACAATGACTTATTGATTAAAGAATGCCAGATTGTATATTTTATCCATTTATAGTTACATTTACTCTCTCTGCTAAACAGCATCATGTTCTCTGTTCCATTATATCAGCAATAAACTGTGATAATAATAAATAAAATAAATAATGAGAGGAAATCGGGATTGTTATCCTCACCCTGAAATGAAATATTCCTGCGTAATCCTCATCAAACGACTGATTAGCAGGAATGACCTGATCCATGATGTCCTTCTGGAACGTAATCGCTCCTATTGCAGCCAAAAACCAGCAGTTTCCTAAAAATGCCAAATACACAGGAACAAAAAGAAACAGGATGTTTACTGAACATTTGGACAATTTCATGCTCTTTGTGGGAACAGTTTGGGGATGACCCCTTCCTGTTCCAACATGACTGCACACCAGTGACCAAAGCAAGGTCCATAAAGACATGGATGAGTGAGTTTGGTGTAGAGGAACTTGACTGGCCTGCACAGAGTCCTGACCTCAACCCCATAGAACACCTTTGGGATGAATTAGAGTGGAGACTGAGAGACAGACCTTCTCGTCCAACATCAGTGTGTGACCTCACAAATGCGCTTCTAGAGGAATGGTCAAAAATTCCCATAAATACACTCCTAAACCTTGTGGAAAGCCTTCCCAGAAGAGTTGAAGCTGTTATAGCTGCAAAGGGCGGGACAACTCCATATTACATTCATGTGCATGGAAAGGCAGACGTCCCAAAACTTTTGGCCACACTCACAGTCTCCAAGAAGCAGGGAAAATAGGCAAGTGTAAGGAGTTGAGCGAGTTTAACAAGGGCCACACTGTGATGGTGGCCAGTCAAGTTCCTCCACACCAAACTCGCTCGCCCATGTCTTTATGCTTAAAAAGACCTAATATATCTGGAAGTTGAGTTGCGTCAGTTGGATTTCTTTCTTGTCCAATTGACCTGGCTCCCAGATAACTGGACCTGAATGACTGAGAATCTTCACAGACACAAAGACAAGTATATTTTTATAAATAAGTATAATTTTAAAATGGAAATGTGTTTTGCACTGACATAAATTCCTCAGGGTAAGTGGTTGTGAAGCAATAGACCAGAGAGCAGAGATATAAATTGTTTAATAAAGTTCTAGAGAAATAAAGTGTTTAACAAAGTTCTAAGGATTTACTTACCAAGTTCTCCCTGAGAGAAGTCAAACCTGGACTCTCCATCTACTATAAGACTCGGATTATTTACAAGTTCCTGAAAAAAAACAGTAAACATTTATTAATGCTATTATTATTATTATTATTATTATTATTATTATTATTATTATTATTATTATTATTATTATTATTATTATTATTCCTGTCTCTAATAAAAAACATTAAAAAAGATGTCTCATATAAATGGAGCTGAGATACACACCTGACTTTATTTTATTCTTCTATATTAATCCTTTTTAATTGAATAAGGGTTTGTATTTGTTTTCATCAGGACAGGTTTGTGTTATTGAGTCAGGTTATGTGTAAACAGAAGTGGGATAAAAAATTAGTTCCTGAACTTATTTATACTTAAGATATAAAACTCAAATGTAACAATCAGCTGGATAAATGAGGCTGCTGTGAAGAGCAGACTGTTGTGTTATAATAAAACCCTACACAAGTTTTGACATGAACACAGCCTGTTAAAATTCGACAGTCAGAGAGTGAGACACGAGACACGGCGGGGGCCGAGAGAGGACAGAGGAATGCAGGCATCATTACACAACACGACACAACATAATACAATACAATACAAGAAAACAGACAATTATCTGAATCATTACATAACACCAGAAAACAGAGGAATTTTAGCAACATTACACAATAGAAGAGAACAGAACTCCACCAGATCTGACCTGAGGCTAATTCCTAACTGAGAGACCTTGTTTTCTGTAACTACTAATACTATATAACTCTGTAACTCTATAACTGTGTAACTCTATAACTCTATAACTGTGTAACTCTATAACTCTATAAGTGTGTAACTCTATAACTCTATAACTGTGTAACTCTATAACTCTATAACTGTGTAACTCTATAACTCTATAACCGTGTAACTCTATAACTCTATAACTGTGTAAGTCTATAACTCTAATCATTTAACTGTAAAAGAAAATAATGATCATGTCTTCAATTACATCCTCATTCAGTAAATAGGTTACCATGACAACCACAATTCATGCCTAATACAGACTCAAAGACCATGTCAAAATATTCAGTAGTTAAAATGTTGGTTAGTTAGTAATGTTAACATGTTCTGTGAAGGTGTTTTTAGAAGATAAATTTCAGAACACTAAATAATCTCTCTTTGTGTTATTTTAAACCGATTAAAACAATAGACTGTACTGTGTAGATGAGTTGATGAGGTCAGTGATGAAGGTGAACATACCGATGGTCTTTTCCACACCACTTTACCCACTTGGTTCAGGGGCAGCAGGCCCGAGCCGATAGCGCGCCGATCTGCAGGAAACTTCTCATCCACAAACAGCTCTTTATTATTCAGACATTTCTGATGCAGGGCGAGAAAATCCTGATCCTGAAAGCTCTGAGGATTGTCCCGAGACCCGGCCACATTCAACTTGCGGCGCTTATTCTTCTGAGGAGCCATGAGGAGAATCCTGATTCAAAACAAACACAAAAACACAAAAACTCCGATGAAGTGAATCAACTAGATTTATTACACAACAGCAGTCTGGAAATGAGATGATGATTGAGGGAGAACAGCAGTGTGAATGAACAATAAAACTAATAAATCAAGCAAAAAACATTTAACTCTTAATAAATGTGCTTTAAATGTGCTTTTTTTTCTCAAATTCAAATTTTATTCGTCACATACAAAATCATACACAGTACATGTAGTGAAATGCTTATTACGACTGTCCTACATTTGAAGAAGGATATAAAGTAACATGTGTGGACAAGAAAAGTATAGGAATATAGGTAATAAAAAAATATATGGAAAAATAGGAAGAATAAAAACTATCACAGCAGAAATTAAATACATGATAAATTATGAAAAACACCAATAGTTATGTAAAGCCAATTGTGTATCGGATATACATATACAAATATATGTGTATATAAAAATATAAACATATAATATATATATATATATATATAAATGTGTGTATATAATATAAACATAATAAATAATAATAATATAATACAATAAATTATATATTATATATAATATAATAAAATAATATAATAGTATAATAATATATACTATATAATGTGATAGACAGATAGATAGATAGATAGATAGATAGATAGATAGATAGATAGATAGATAGATAGATAGATAGATCTAACCCTAGATAGACAAAGTGTTTACGGTGATCCAGACTCTCATTCAGACTCTTCAGCATGTAACAGAACAAAATCAGTGTGTAGTGGGGTGTCTAGAGAAGGGGCGTGTCTAGAGACAGGGCGTGTCTAACACACAGAGCTCATCCTACTCTGCTGTAGTGATGTGGATGTGAGTAAATGAAGGCGGTTGTGTACAGACTGTACTGTACCATCCCTCCTCTCTGTCATTCAGCGTCATTACTTACAGAGAAGCTGAAATTCTCACAAACACCAGATTTTAATGTCCAGGAGGTTCTCTCAGCTCTTGCAATCAGGTCAGAGATCATTAACAAGAGCATGTTGAAGAGAAACACAGAGCTTTCACACACTTGTCATCTCTCCTGCTGTGAGAGGAAGTGGAACTGTTTCACATGAGTACCTTTAAGAGGTTATTACACCAAGGGGATATTTGAGAGAATTTGCCTAATGTACTGAGGTTTAGACCTGAGTGTGTGTGTGTGTGTGTGGTCTGCTGAAGAGATAAGGGTGGGGGACAGCAGAAGGGGCGTGGACGCTTCTGCAAAGAGAAGATAATCTTCTTGTAACGCTGTGTAAGGGTCTGCTGAGACTGAGCTCAGGAGTTCCTCATGGACCAGTTCAGCTTTGTTGCGTCTCAGTAAAGTCTGTTTTTGGCATCAACACCCTGAGACACAGGGTTATATAACACCTTATGGCATTTTCAGTAAATGTTAAAAATGTTTATACAGTAAAAGTTCATGTTTGTTGTATGAGTAATAAAACATTATACATCTTTACAGATGGTGCTGCAGGTAAAGCTTGGAGAAGTTCAGCATCAGTACTCATTACACATGGAAATGTCCCACGAGACATTAGACTCTTTTTAGTAGAGAAAAATGAGCTACTAACACACACACACACACACGTAAATATGCCCAGTTAAATCCTCAGTGTGAGAATAATCCAGCTCTAACTCAACTCTTCAGCAGTTTAAAGTTTTCAGCAGTATAACAGAACTGATCAGATCAGGCTTCTTTCTGTTTCTGTAAATATAAATTTATATTTTCTTACCTGAGCGTGTGAACCTGAATGTTGTTCCTCGTCTCTCAGCTGTGTTTGTGTGCGTGAGTCTCAGTTCTGAGGTGAATTTATTCTCCTCCTGGATTAAAAGAACTTGTGGTTTGTGGGTGGAGCTTATAACTACAGAGCTGAGTGCTGCAGGGCTTTACCCTCTCACCTACACCCTCACCCCTCCCCTTACCCTCTCACCTACACCCCCACCCACACCCATATACACACACATATACACACACATATGTGTATATATGTGATAACTTGTATATATATATATATATATATATATATATATATATATATATATATATATATATATATATATATATATATATACTGTATTTATATGTGTGTACACACACACACACACGCACACACACAATCAACCTCAGCAGATTGTTGCACACACAAAACTCTGCACAGGTCACACCTTGTTTTGCATTGTCACTTTACCGTTTATATTCACTGTTAAATTGGATATTCATATTTATGTCTTTTATATCTATATATTTAGCTCATATGTATATATCGTATTTTCTTACATATTATACATTGTTTATATACAGTATATATATATATATTTGTATATGCATATCCAATATCCTATACCTCATTGGTTTTCCATTAATTTATCATATTGTTTTAATATTTGTTTAATAGTTGTATATTTTACAATTATAATATACAACTGTATATATGATCTATGAACTGTATATATGATCTTTTTATATTTCTACTACTTGTTAGTTTTTATATTTCTATTTTTCTTTAATCTTATTTATCTTTCTCTTGGAACAAGGGCAGTCGAAAAAAGCATCTTACTACATGTCATACTGTGTATGAATTTTGAATTTGATATACACTATATTGCCAAAAGTATTCTCTCACCCATCCAAATAATCAGAATCAGGTGTTCCAGTCACTTCCATGGCCACAGGTGTATAAAATCAAGCACCTAGGCATGCAGACTGTTTTTACAAACATTTGTGAAAGAATGGGTCGCTCTCAGGAGCTCAGTGAATTCCAGCGTGGAACTGTGATAGGATGCCACCTGTGCAACAAATCCAGTCGTGAAATTTCCTCGCTCCTAAATATTCCACAGTCAACTGTCAGCTGTATTATAAGAACGTGGAAGTGTTTGGGAACGACAGCAACTCAGCCACGAAGTGGTAGGCCACGTAAACTGACGGGGCGGGGTCAGCGGATGCCGAGGCGCATAGTGCGAAGAGGTCGCCAACTTTCTGCAGAGTCAATCGCTACAGACCTCCAAACTTCATGTGGCCTTCAGATGAGCTCAAGAACAGTGTGCAGAGAGCTTCATGGAATGGGTTTCCATGGCCGAGCAGCTGCATCCAAGCCATACATCACCAAGTGCAATGCAAAGCGTCGGATGCAGTGGTGTAAAGCATGCCGCCACTGGACTCTAGAGCAGTGGAGACGCGTTCTCTGGAGGGACGAATCGCGCTTCTCCATCTGGCAATCTGATGGACGAGTCTGGGTTTGGCGGTTGCCAGGAGAACGGTACTTGTCTGACTGCATTGTGCCGAGTGTAAAGTTTGGTGGAGGGGGGATTATGGTGTGGGGTTGTTTTTCAGGAGCTGGGCTTGGCCCCTTAGTTCCAGTGA
>NC_080710.1:34263279-34328279 GCF_019097595.1 Hemibagrus wyckioides | reverse complement strand
GTTTATGTGTTAAAGATTTTTGTTCTAAGTAGTTTTACGTTTTATTTATAAATTTGAATTTGAAACTGAGAGCAACTCTTTTTTCCCAAAAAATATTTATTTCCTGTTTTTGTGCCTAAACTGATTCTAATCTAAAACCCAGATATAAAATGGATTCATTTGGTCAGATTAGAGCATTTATCAGGCTGGTTGAAGCCCATGGGCTGTGTGTGTGAGACAGTGCTGTAATACATTGTGTGTGTGTGTGTGTGTGTGTGTGTGTGTGTGTGAGAGAGAGAGAGAGACAGTGCTGTATCTACTTCATGTGTTATTGAACGAGGTTCTCTGTACAGATGGAGTGTTGTATGGACTGATGCAGGACTCCAGACTAACTCCTGTAAAAAAACATCACAAAAACAGAAATACTTCTGCAGCTGAATGCAGAATACACTGTGTGTGTGTGTGTGTGTGTGTGATTATAGGATTACATTAACTAAAATGAATGATTTGGTCATAAGAATGTTAGAGTTCAGCTCCTGATGTGGAAATTATTGTGTGATAAGTTTAACTGGACATTTGTGTTTTTGTGTGGGTGTGTGTGTGTGTGTGTGTTTTAGGAGTGTGATCCATTCCAGCAGAAGAGATCAGACTCTTCAGGACTCAGCTGTGTGTGTGTGTAAATATTCAGAGATGGACACTCCTGATCTGGACACAGATAATGTTTCCCCAGCCTCAAAGAAACGGTAACCAACATCCTTATGTTCTAGTCATTAAATATTTATATCTAAATTATTTACTGAGTACATCAAGGAATCATTTTAATATTAATGAAAATCTAACAGTCATTACTTTACAGTAAAAATGTATTGTGTTTACTGTAAGTAAAATTAAATCCTCATTAAATTTAGCAGTGAGATTAAACAGTAAAGAGTCTATATAAATGAGTAAAGGACTGTGTATAATGTTGTACAGTAAACTCCAGGGAGAGAGACCACCAGAACACAGCTGTATCTCCATGAAGAGTGATTGGTTTATGGGTCTTATAAGGTCTAAAGCTGGAGTCTCCTCACTTCCACACAGGTAACATCTCCTCACTGTTAATGTCACTGATAACACACTTCACATCACACTTAAAGGGAAATGTAACTAGATAAACAGGAAGATAAACTAAATACTAAAACACTATCACTGTGACCTTAATGAAGCTGCTAAGATTCCTAATACTGTTTTTGGAATATTTAAAGTCTATATTTTTAGAAATGTTTTACCTGGAAAGTGTACTTATGGTATCTTTAAAATAAATGCCACTTGGTTTGACAGTTGTTTGCTTTGTAATGCAGCTAAATGTATTAGCATTTCACTGCATGTTTTTATGTTTGTTAAACTTTTTGTGTTTGTAAGTGTAAGTCACACTTGAAGGCAAATTTAACTAGATAAACAGGAAAACACTAAATACTAAAACACTGTAATCTTTGATGAAGCCACTTATAAGTGTCATCTGATGCTTGAAAAGGATCTTGTGTTTGCCATAACTAATACCAACTAACTATTTAACATTCAGAGAGGAGTTTTAACAAACTGTAAACTGCACATCATTAACTGGAGCAATAAATATCAGTACAAATGATGTTTTAATGCTCCTCATGTCCATGTAGCCTGAATGCTGTTATTATGGAGCTGTATAATTAGATATGAAGTGTAAGGTGTGAGAGTGTGTGTTGGATTTACACATTTATCTGGAATTCTCCTCATATCCTCATGGTGGCGCTAGTTCCTTCTGGTTGCAAAATGTGGAAGGCTTTACACATGGGTCAAAGCTTCTGTAAATGTAGACTGAATTTCCCACCAAGTGTTTGTGTAGAAATCCTGCTTTTCTCTGTGTGGAGGTTGTGTAAACACATTCCATACTCATTTTTGTTTCTACACACTCTTTATAAATGAAGCCCCAGGGCTGGATTTAAGGAGCTTCTGGTTTTTTTAACAGATAAACTGAAATAAACCTAGAATATCTAGAGTTAAAGTAGGACTAGAGTTTTTTCTCCAGGTTCATAATGTCCCTTAGTCATGTGGTATTTAAAGCTGTGTAAATGTTTTGTTCACAGTGTTCTACAGAAGGCAGGAGACAGAAGAGAAACGGTCATCACAGATACAGGGTAGCGAATTTAGCTCAAAATTTAAATATTTAAGTGTAATTATAACTGGTTATAATTAATTATAAATCTTCAAATGGGGGTTCTTAGAACTAACTGTCAGAGAATCAATAACACAATTATTTGATTTGTTTGTCCACTGAACAGACAGTATAATTATGTATTAATTCCAGGGAAAGTTATCTTTCTGGCCAAGAAAGAATAACTACTTTATAAAGTACTAGCTGTAATTTAGCACGTAGCAAGTGCAATGTTCAGGGACCCCGAAATTGTGAGCAAAGCACAGAGACAAACACTCGTGAATAAAATGCATTTAATAAAACAAAAACACACAACACATACTAACTACGACACACATACATAAAAGACAGAATAAGGATTATAGGAAGAGAATAAGGAGGTAAAGAGAGATAGAGAGTGAGGAAGAGAATACTGAGGAAATCAGAATGCGAGAGGGAGAGAGAGAGAGAGAGTTTGAAGGAGATAAGGAAACAGAGAGGAGATCAAATATGTCAAGTTTCAGATCGAGTTTTGGTTACCACGTGTGAGAATCGTCAAGGTAATTAGGATTCACCTTAATAAAGGGGCTTCAGCTTAAAATTGCGGATCTAAAATAATTAGTAGCTTTTACTTGCATTGGTTTGTTGATAAGAGTCCTGATGTAGTGGATCAAGGAGGTTCAGAGATTCGAAGTCCTCGGAGTAAGCGAGAGATTCTGCTGGAACGAAAAAGGTTTCGGTGGTGCACAGTTCTTCGATTGAAGCTGCCGGCAAAGTCTCAAGAGAAAGTGAAAGTCTTGTCCCGAAGAAAGATCGGAGTCGAGTCGGGCGACGATAGAAGAGGTCGTGCCAGGAAGAAAAGGCACATGGGGCCCCCCCGACTGCAGAGCGGAGAGGGGGTTGGCCCCCGTGGGGCCAAGCTGAGCTGAGCCGAGGAAAAAGCTGAGCAACAAAAAGCTGAGCAACAAAAAGCCGAGCAAAAAAGCCAAAAAAGCCATAATAGATGGGTGCTTAGGGTTTTTATTGATCCCTTGGTCACGCCCAGTTTTTCAGAGTGACCAATCCAATACCTGAAACTTTTGGAGGGAGAAGTTTCTTTGTCTCTGCTCGGTCACTCATTTGCATACTTTATGGTGAAGTCAGGAATGGATAAAGTTTCAATTAAAGTATCGTAGGCTCATATTATGTACTTGGATGACCACATGGCCTACACTATTGCTTATAAAAGTAAAAGAGGATCATTTTGATAGTAGACACGAAAGAAACAGTATGAGAGGAAAGGAAACCGGGTATAGGCAATTAAACATACAATCTTATATTATAAAACATGTTCTATTTCATGAAAACACAGAACAACAGGTCATGAGTGGTAATTCAACCATAAAAATATAAAGGCAAAAGCGGAATACATATACAGGTGTGTTAGGCATGGGTCAGGGAGGGTTTTACTATTGTTTTATTGGAACTTGAATCAAGGAACTCTCCTTATGTGTGTGTGTGTGGGGGTCAGGGTGAGCGTTTCCAGACGCTTTGGGTGTGTATGTGTGTGTGTGTGTGTGTGTGTCTTCAGTCAGAACTTTGGTCATCCCCTGGTCAAGGCATTGATTTGGTTTAGATTAGGGAATTCTTGTTGACTTTTAACAGCAGTAAAACTGCTAGCCGCAGGGTGATTTGCATGTTAAGATCACAAGTTGATGGGAAGTTCCAGAGGTGTGAGGCTGGGCTATCAGTACTGATGGTCTGCAGAACTCCAACATTCATGGAGGCAGGATTCCTCCTTTGTCTCCAGTCTCGTTGGGGGGGTCATTGGTTATACAGAGCCATCAGACATCCCGGAGCCTGGCTCCCATGAGTTACAGCATGTCAGTTGAGGTATAATGAAACGACTGTACGTAGTGATAGCTCAGTTGTGAGCTGTGTAATAGTTAATTGAGTTTTTCAGAAGGATGCAATGGACCCCATGAGCAAGTGAGCCGACCTGGAGACGCTACACAGGGTAAGATCAAAACCAACATGACTGGGACACTGACACACTGGTGTTATAAACCTCTCTGCTGTTATTAACTCCAGAGTGATTAGATTATAGAAAACATACAGTAGATGAAGACAAACACATAGTGAGAAGATCATAAAGAACTATCTGTGATAACGAGTCAGAACCAGTCAGTCTTAAAGTCTAATAACTGAAGCCCATGTCTCACCACATCTTCCTGCTTCACCACATCACCCAGAATCTGCTGCTGGAAATCAATTCCAGAAAAAGTTCAAATTAAACCCGATGAAGAAGTTTCAGTGTTTGAATGGAGTGATGATAAACCTGGGAACCCAAACCCTCCTGAATGAGATCTACACAGAGCTCTACATCACAGAGGGAGACAGTGGAGAAGTCAATAATGAACATGAGGTGAGACAGATGGAGGCAGCGTCCAGGAGAACAACAACAGAGGAAACACCAATCAAATGTAATGACATCTTTAAACCTTTATCTGAACAAGACCAACCCATCAGATCTGTTCTGACAAAGGGAGTCGCTGGCATCGGAAAAACAGTCTCTGTGCAGAAGTTCATTCTGGACTGGGCTGAAGGGAAAGCCAATCAGGACGTCCACCTCATATTTCCACTTCCTTCCAGAGAGCTGAACTTGATGAGTCTGATGGAGCTTCTTCATGTCTGTTTTAAGGAAACTAAAGAAACAGAAATGTCCAGTTTGGAAAAGGTTCTGTTCATTTTTGACGGACTGGACGAGTGTCGTTTTCCTCTAGATTTCCAGAAGACAGTGAGAGTGTGTGATGTAACTGAATCAGCATCAGTGCAGGAGCTGCTGATAAACCTGATCAAAGGGAATCTGCTTCCCTCTGCTCTCATCTGGATCACCTCCCGACCAGCAGCAGCTGATCAAATCCCCTCTGAGTGTGTGCATCGAGTCACAGAGGTACGAGGGTTCAATGACCCACAGAAGGAGGAGTTCTTCAGGAAGAGAATCAGTGACCAGAGCCTGGCCAATAACATCATCACACACCTGAAGTCATTAAGAAGCCTCTACATCATGTGCCACATCCCAGTCTTCTGCTGGATTTCAGCCACTGTTCTAGAGAGAATGTTGGGTGAAGCAGAGAGTGGAGAGATCCCCAAGACTCTGACTCAAATGTACACACACTTCCTCATCATTCAGACAAACATCATAAGAGAAAAATACTCTAAGAAGCAGGAGAGTGATGAAGAAATGCTTCTTAAACTGGGACAACTGGCTTTTCAGCAGCTGAAGAAATGGAACCTGATCTTCTATGAGGAAGACCTGAGAGAGTGTGGCATTGATGTGACAGAAGCAGCAGTGTACTCAGGTGTGTGTACACAGATCTTCAGAGAGGAGTTTGGGCTTCACCAGAGTAAAGTGTACTGCTTTGTTCATCTGACCATTCAGGAACATCTCGCGGCTCTGTATGTCCACCTGACCTTCATGAGGGAGAAGAGAAAAGTTCTTGATCAGAATCAGGTCTCTGAAAAGAAGACGGAAGAAATTACAATCTTCAATGTACACGAGAGTGCTGTATCTCAGGCTTTAAGAAGTCGGACTGGACATCTGGATCTTTTTCTTCGCTTTCTTCTGGGTCTCTCACTGGAGTCCAATCAGAAACTTACATGCTTTAGTAACACAGACAGGAAGTAGCTCCCAGAGCACAAAGGAAACAGTTCAGTACATTAAGAAGAAGATCAGTGAAGATCTTCCTACAGAGAAATCCATCAATCTGTTCTACTGTCTGAATGAACTGAGTGATAATTCTCTAGTGGAGGAAATCCAACACTACCTGAAATCTGGAAAACAAAGTAAACTCTCTGCTTCACAGTGGTCAGCTCTGGTGTTTGTGTTACTGACATCAGCACAGGAGCTAGAAGAATTTGACCTGAGTAAATATATCAGTGCAGATAACAGAAGATGTTATTCTGAAGATGATGCCTTTGATTGCAGCATCCAGAAAAGCAATGTAAGTAAAGCTGAATATAACTGTTCTACTGTTACAGTGTTAGAAAGAGAGAAAACACTCTGAATAATTTGGGATGTTTTGACCTTAAAGTTGTACAGGATGGGGATAGATACATGGATAAATAAATAAAAATTGCTTGAACAAATAACTAAGACTGAAGGGCAGATACACACGTGAACAAAATTGTTGGTATCCTTCCATTAAAGAAAGAAAAACTCAAAATGGTCACTGAAATAACTTTAAACTGACAAAAGTAATAATACAAAAGTAATAATAAAAAAACGTACTGAAAATTGACTAATGAAAAACAGACATTGCTTTTAAGTTGTGGTTCAACAGAAGCATTAAAAAAATAAACTAATGAACCTGATCTGGACAAAAACAAAGGTCCCCTTAACTTAATATTTTGTTGCACAACCTTCTGAGGCAATTTCTGCAATTGCAATCAAGTGATTTCTGTAACTCTCAGTGAAACTTCTGCACCTGTCCACAGGTATTTTGTCCCACTACTGCTCCAGCTGTCTCAGGTGTGAAGGGTATCTTCTCCAGACTGCATGTTTCAGCTCTTTCCACAGATGTTCAATAGGATTTAGATCAGGGTTCATAGAAGGTCACTTCAGAATAGTCCAATGTTTTGTTCTTAGCCATTCCTGGGTGTTTGTAGCAGTGTATCTTTTGGGTCATTATCCTGTTGGAGGACCCATGACCTGCAACTGACCCCAAACTCTCTGACACTGGGCAGCACATTTCACTTCAGAATCCTTTGATAGTCTTTAAATTTCATTGTATGCTGTACATATTCATAACATCCTGTACCAAATGCAGCAAAGCAGCTCCAGAACATCACAGAGCCTCCTTCATGTTTCACAGTAGCTACAGTCTTCTTTTTTATTCTATGCTTCATTTTTGTGTCTGTGAACATAGAGCTGATGTGAAAAAAGCTCCAGTTTTGTCTCATCTGTCCAAAGGACATTCTCACAGAAGCTTTGTGGTCAGTATGCATTTTGGCAAATTCCAGTCTCGCTTTTTTATGATTTGAGATCAACAGTAGAGTTGTCCTCTGTTGCCTTGCATTAAGTCCATTTTGGCTTCAGTGTGGTGGACACCATGATACCAAACAGCATAGTGACTACTTTTCACCCTTTATATAGGCAGACTGACTGATACCTGTGATGCTAATTACAGGACACACTTTAGTCTAACCTGTCCTTATGGTCAAAATATATTTAATCTTTTCTCAGGATACCATCAGTTTTGTCCAGGTCAGTTTCATTAGTTTTTTTAATACTTCTGTTAGTTAGTTAGTTAGTTAGTTAGTTAGTTAGACAGACAGACAGACAGACAGACAGACAGATAGATAGATAGATAGATAGATAGATAGATCTTTTTTATTGTCATTGCAAAGTACAGGTCCATAGCAACGAAATGCTGTTTAGCGCCTACCAAAAGTGCAAATAGCAGAAATTGTGCAAATGAAGAAGTGCAGATAAAAATGTAAATATGTACATCAATAAATAAGGCTGTGTCAGAGTGTGTACAGAGAAGTGTGTGTGAGAAGTTGAATTTACAGCAGATAAAGTGTAAAGTGTAATTATATATTGTGCAAAAATGTGTGCATTATGTACATTGTATGTATAACAGTAACAGAGATAATATACAGTGTTTATACAGATAGTATATCGTGTATATAAATATGTATAAATGGATAGACAGATAGATAAACTAGGTGTAATCTATGAAATGAACAATATGTACAGTACATTATAATTATATTACAAAGAGAAAATATTATAATTATATTATAGCAGAATGTACAGAGTGGAGCAGAACTGCAAGGTGGTGAAGTGTTAGTGAGACATGAGTGTCCTAGCGGTGTAGTGTAGAGGGCAGAAGATTTATGGTTGTGAGGAAAAAACTGACCCTGAACCTACTGGGTCTGGTGCGGATGGTACTCCTGTATCTCTTCCTAGATGCAAGGAGGTTGAACAGTTTGTGACTCGGGTGGGATGAGTCCTTGATGATTTTGTGTGCTCTGCGCAGACATCTACTGTGGTGAAGAGACCCAATGGCAGGTAGTTGTCTACCGATGATGCGTTGGTCAGTTATTACAACCCTTTGCAATGATTTATTTTCAAACACTCTGTCATACCACAATGTGATGGAGCTCATCAAGATGCTCTCAATGATTCAGCGGTAAAACTCGGTCAGGATCTTGGGGGATAGGTGAACTTCTTTTTAATCTTCTCAGGAAGTAAAGATGCTATTGCGCCTTCCAAATCAGAGTTGAGGTGTTCAGATGCCAGGACACGTCCTCAGAGATGTGGATGCCCAGGAACTTAAAGCTGGAGACACGCTGTACTTCAGACCCGTTGATGTAGATAGGGGAATGATCGGAGCTGTGGTCCTCCATGCCGGCACAAACAACATCAGGCTGAGGCAGACAGAGATCCTGAAGAAGGACTTCAGGAGCCTGGTGGAGAAGTTTCGCACCACATCGCCCCCAACGAGGATCATCGTGTCAGGACCACTTCCCACGTTCCAGCGAGGAATCGAAAGGTTCAGTAGGCTATTTGCATTTAATGAATGGTTAGAGTCTTGGTGTCAAGAAGAGAATATACCATTTGTTGATAATTGGAATGTTTTCTGGGAGCGTCCTAGGCTCTACCATTATGATGGCCTGCACCCAAGCAGAGCTGGAGCAGCAGTCCTCTCGGACAACATCTTCAGGACACTGCGCACCATCTGACTGGTAAGTCATTCCTCAGATTACATCTATAATAACTCGCCAGACTAATACAAGTGCACACATAGCTCGTCATATAGAAACTGTGTCTGTTCCCCGATTAGTGAGATTAAAGGATAAATTCGTTAATAACTCTCGAAATAATCTTATCACAATTAAGCCTGAAAAAGGCCAAATAGATATAGAAAAACAATTTCTTAAGTTTGGGCTCCTCAACATTAGATCCCTTGCACCAAAAACACTTATTATTAATGAAATGATCTCAGATTATAGTTTCGATGCACTCTGTCT
Organism: Hemibagrus wyckioides; assembly: GCF_019097595.1. Taxonomy (NCBI): domain Eukaryota; kingdom Metazoa; phylum Chordata; class Actinopteri; order Siluriformes; family Bagridae; genus Hemibagrus; species Hemibagrus wyckioides. The sequence goes on along the minus strand of NC_080710.1, from coordinate 34,319,134 downwards.
TACTGAAACCTGGCTTAGACCAAATGAATACATTGGCCTAAATGAGTCTACTCCGTCAGGATATTCATATAAGCATGAGCCCCATCAGACTGGTCGTGGTGGTGGTGTTGCAACCATCTATAATAATTCCCTTACCGTTACTCAGAAAACAGGACCCAGGTTTAACTCATTTGAAGTGCTTGTCCTTAATGTTGCACTCTCAGACAGGCATAATAAATCCCTACTATCTCTTGCTCTGGCCACCGTGTACAGACCCCCGGGGCCCTACGGTGATTTTCTTAATGAGTTTTCACATTTACTCTCAGATCTTTTGATCAGTTTTGACAAAGTGTTAATCATAGGAGACTTTAACATTCATGTAGACGATGCTAACAATGCATTAGGACTCACATTTATAGATTTACTAAATTCCTTTGGGGTTAAACAAAACATTAATAGACCGACTCTTCGTTTTAATCATACACTAGACTTAGTTATATCACATGGGACTGATGATTCTGATATAACCATTCTACCTCAAAGTGATGACATCACAGACCATCACCTCTTAGTGTACTCTCTACCTGTAGAACATATTAGACACGTCTCTCCACGTTATAAACTTGGTAGAACTATAACTCCGACCACTAAAGACAGATTCATAAACAATCTGCCAGATCTGTCTCAACTTCTTACTAGACCCCGAAATGCAGATGCACTAGATGAAGTAACCAACAGCATAGGCACTATTTTCACCAGCACACTAGACACTGTTGCCCCCATCCAACTAAAAAAGGTCAGAGATAAAACACCTGCACCACGGTACAATAGTCATACTCACGCCCTCAAGAGAGCAACCCGTGACCTCGAGCGAAAGTGGAGAAAACCAAATTAGAAGTTTTTAGAATTGCGTATAAAGACAGTCTGTCCAACTATAGACAGGCTCTAAAAGCTGCTAGGGCTAAATAGAAATAAAATAGAAAGATAGAAAGATAAGATAGAAATATACCAGAACAATCCCAGATTCTTATTTAGTGGCTAAACTAACAAAACATCAGATTTCTGGAGAGAGTATTTCAGCACAGTTTAGTAGTGAGGACTTTATGAATTTCTTCACTAAAAAATTGATAGTATCAGGAACAAAATATTGGATGTTCAACCATTGACAGCATCCGGTGATCCAGACCAGCCTATAGCTCCACACTTAAAGCTACAATGCTTTACCAGCATAGGACAGGAAGAGCTGTATAAACTTATCACCACGGCTAAACCAACAACGTGTTTGCTAGATCCAATTCCAACTAGATTGCTGAAAGAAGTGATACATGCAGCTGGAGAGCCTCTTCTCAATATTATTAACTCTTCGTTATTTCTAGGTCATGTCCCAAAATCTCTTAAGTTAGCAGTTATTAAGCCTCTTCTTAAGAAACCGAAACTGGACCCTGATGAAATATCAAATTACAGACCGATTTCAAACCTTCCGTTTATATCTAAAATATTAGAAAGTGTCAGCTCAATTATGCTCCTTCCTACAGAAAAACAATATCCATGAAGAATTTCAGTCAGGTTTCAGGCCCCATCATAGTACAGAAACTGCACTAGTTAAAATCACTAATGACTTGCTCTTAGCTTTGGACCAAGGCTGCATCTTGATTTTAGTCCTGCTTGATCTTAGTGCTGCATTCGATACTATAGATCATAATATTCTCATAGATCACTTACAAAATCACACAGGTATGCAGGGACAGGCATTAAAATGGTTTAGATCCTACCTGCCTGATCCATACCACTTTGTAGATTTAAATGGAGAACTGTCCAGTGTAGTGCCAGTGAAATACGGGGTCCCACAAGGGTCAGTTTTAGGACCTCTGCTTTTCTCAGTATACATGCTTCCATTGGGTAACATCATTAGAAGGCATGGGATTAGTTTCCATTGTTATGCCGATGACACCCAGTTATATATCTCATCAAAACCAGATGAAATATCTAATTTGTCTAGACTAACTGAGTGTGTTAAAGATATTAGAAATTGGATGACCGATAATTTTCTATTACTAAATTCTGATAAGACAGAGATATTACTTATTGGTCCAAAAACCAGTACACAGAAGCTCTCGCAATTCAGCTTGCATCTAGAAGGATGCACTGTTACTACTAGCTGGACAGTGAAAGACCTGGGTGTAATATTAGACAGCAAACTTATCCTTTGAAAATCATATTTCCAATATCACAAAAACAGCCTTCTTCCATCTTAGAAATATTGCCAAGCTTAGGAACATTTTATCTGTATCTGATGCAGAAAAACTAGTTCATGCATTCATGACCTCCAGACTGGACTACTGTAATGCATTACTAGGTGTTTGTCCTGCATCTTCAATAAACAAGCTACAGTTAGTCCAGAATGCAGCCGCCAGAGTTCTTACCAGGTCAAGAAAATATGATCATATAACCCCAATATTATCATCCCTGCACTGGCTACCTGTTAAACTTAGATTTGACTATAAATTAGCTCTACTTACGTACAAAGCTCAGATTGGTTTAGCTCCCATGTATCTCTCCAGTCTTCTAACACGTTACAATCCACCACGCTCTTTAAGATCGCAAAATTACGGACTTCTAGTAGTTCCCAGAATATCAAAGTCCACAAAAGGGGGTAGAGTGTTTTCGTATTTAGCTCCTAAACTTTGGAATAGTCTTCCTGACAGTGTTCGGGGCTCAGACACAGTCTCCCAGTTTAAATGTAGATTAAAGACTTATCTCTTTATCCTGGCATACATCTAACACATCCCATAACCTTGTGCTCCAGTACATCTGATTAAATACACATTATCATCTAGTGCTGCTAATATTATGAACAGCAGCTACGCTAATGCTGTTCCATTGTTTCCCTTCTTCTACCCATCCCGAGGCATACAGAGACTGTGCCGGCTCCGGTGGCATCCGGAGATGGACCGGCTCCAGCCGGGTTCTGCTTGTGAGGATTGGGATATTCAAGCAGCGCTGTGGACAACAACCTCCTTATTGATTTACATAACACTATACACATGCTGTATCTGCATCACACAATTGTCACCCAAATGAGGATGGGTTCCCTTTTGAGTCTGGTTCCTCTCAAGGTTTCTTCCTCTTACCATCTAAGGGAGTTTTTCCTTGCCACAGTTGCCTCAGTCACCTCAGGCTTGCTCACTTGGGATAACATCTAGGACTGTCTGTCTGTCTGTCTGTTTATATGTTTGTTGTTTTCTTATGTCTGCTTTGAGACAATGATCTTTGTTAAAAGCACTATACAAAATGAATTGAATTGAATTGAATTGAATTGAATTGAATTGAATTGAATTGAATGTCAGCTGCTGTTTGATTTCCAGAAGTCCACAATGAGCTCTTTGGTCTTTGTGGCAATGAGGGTGAGGTTGTTCATGGATCTCCTCCCTGTAGGTCGATTCATCGTTGTTGCTGATTCAGCCAACAACTTTGGTATTATCTGCATATTTGATGAAGATGTTGGAGTTATGCCACAGAACACACAGCCTTGTGGGACACCGCTGTTTAGGATGAGGGTTGAGGATAAGTGATTACCCAGCCTTACAGACTGAGGTCGATTTGTTAAAAAGTCCATAATCCAGCTGCATATGGATGTGCAGATACCCAGGTCACTGAGCTTAGCAGTCAGTTTACTAGGGACAACTGTATTAAAAGCAGAGCTGAAGTCAAGGAACAACATCTGAATGTATGTATTGTTATTGTCCAGGTGGGTGAGACCTAGATGAAGAGGAGTGGAAATAGTGTCCTCTGTTGACCTATTTGGGTGGTAGGCAAACTGATGTGGGTCCAGTGTAGGTGGGAGACTCGCTATAAGGTGACTTAGAACCAGCTTCTCAAAGCACTCCATAACAATGGAGGTGAGTGCAACAGGGCGGAAATCATTCACACACTCTGCAGAAGAAAGATTGGGCACTGGTATAATGGTTGTAGTCTTCAGACATTTGGGAACAGGGGCCTGGACCAGTGACAGATTGAAAATGTCAGTGAAGACTTGGTCGAACAAGTCCTGATCACACGTCCGTATGAACAACAATTTAAAAGCAACGTCTAATTTATATAGAGTTATCGGCTTGGGTAGGTCACGTGACAAAGCATGCCAGCAAGACCATAAAAGGGCATCTACGTCACATTACTACTGCTTCTTTTGTCCTTAGGAAGCGCTATGTGTATGTCTGTGTATATTGTTTGTCCTGTCTGTCTAGACTAGGGAAAAAGAAGATATATATTAAAGATTAGGAAAGATGGCATATTCAGAAAGTGTGTGCTCCCTGCCCCCGCTACATTTCGGGGGATGACTCACACTTTTTCGCACTTTTTTTTTTTTGTTTGATAGTGGAGCGTGCACGTATCTGGGGCATCAGTACTGGACATTTAAAGACTGAAATTTGTTAGAAAAAATGAGAAAATGGACAGTCTTTCAGTGATAATTCAGTTTAATGAGGAAAAACTTCCTAACAGAGTCTACCTTGGGTTTGTTAGTTATATAGTCTGTCCCTGTATCCCTCCTCCAGTTAGATCTAGCTATGGTTTGTGTAAAATAAACAAAGCTCTTGGTCTGCTTTTGAGACGTAGAAGACAGAGTCTGGACATTCCACACTTCCTGGTGTCCATGTTCACTAATCTTAACATGGTGAAAAGCACAACCCTGTTTAGTTTATGGTGTGTCATTATTGATGGGGAAAGTTGTCCATAATGTATGATTTAGAAAATGTTGGGTCAGTGTAGCTGGTGTGAACTTTAATAACAAAAGCAGCAGGAAAACATAGCAATACAAATATCTCTACATTTATTAGCCTAGTTTCTGCAATCAATAGTGTTTCATTTTGTGATATTCTGTTAGAGTGGTGTGTGTGTGGGGGGGGTGCTACAGAAAAGTGGTTGATCCATAGACTTGTAGATAGTTGGTGACTTTTTACAGTCATGTCAGTTCTTTTGAGTTTCTTTTCAAACCCGTGCCCACCCTGTTTTACCCAGGCCCACCCACTGTTCTCAATCTGACAGTAATGTTTTCCTCAGTGTTAATTATACCTTATATAATAAAAATCTGTTGATGAAGAGTGTGTCATTGTGTCTCTCTACAGGTTGTGGAGGTGTGGTGTCTCAGATGAAGGCTGTGCTGCTCTGACTTCAGCTCTGAGATCAAACCCCTCACACCTGAGAGACCTGAATCTGTCTCAGAATAATCTAGGAGACTCAGGAGTGAAGAGTCTCTCTGCTCTACTGGAGAATCCTCACTGTAAACTGGAGAAACTGGGGTAAGATCATCTCTCTGAGAGTCACATGACTTGCTCCTCAGTAAGACACATGCTCTAATAGTGAGACTGAAGCAGAAGTTTTAGGTTCATCATCAATGTCCTGAGGAGGAAGATTTCTTTCCAGAGGTTTCTTTTCACTGCACACTGATGTTTTTCACAGACTCTGTAATGTGTCTGAAATTACTGTGAAATTTACTAAAACCTCTTAACTTAACTAATCACACAGAAAAGGTTTATTCATGCCTTACACTCAGAAGCTGGGGTCTTGTTGTCAGACTCTTCTGATATTTGAAGAAGTGCAGTTAGTTTTTATGAAGAATTGTATAATAGTGAATTCAGGCTTGAAAAAGCGATTGATAAAGTTTTCCTTGATAATCTGCCTCAGGTAGCTGAAGAGGCTAATTTTGAGGTCAGTAAGGCTGTAACTTTGGAGGAACTGGAAAGAGCCGTCTCTGTGGAGTGTGGTAAAGGACCTGGAGCTGATGGCTTACTGGTTTACTTTTATAAATCTTTTACTGACTCTATTAGAGGGATTTAATGAAAGTTTAGCCAATGGACAGCTGAGATTAAGCTGCTGGACACAGTTCTCACTTTGTGGTTAAAAAAAATCAGGAAGATGAATTTTTGATAATATTTCTGTTATCAGGGATATTTTGAATATCAGTAAGAGTCTTAAACTGGATGTTGGTCTAGTGTCAGTAGACCTAGAAAAGGTTTTTGATGGTGTTCATACCCACATAAACTCTGTACTAAAGTCACCATTATTCATAAAGCCAGTTGTCACTCTCTAGGAGCTGCTGCTTTAAGAAGCTGCATTGAGGGACGTGGCTCAGGAACATTTCTGTGTGTTGTGTAGCCGTGTAGCAGACTCAGGGGCGTAATTTCCACTAAGGACAAGGGGGACATGTCAGGGAGGACAGCAGATGAAGACCTTATTCTTTTAAACAGTTGATTAGACGTTATAAAACATTCTCACTGGACACCATTAGTTCTGGTTTTAAGTAAACTCAGAGACTGTTAAATATTTTGCTGCTCAAACTAAAATGGCAATTTATGATACAAAAAAAATAAAACTGAACAGAAATCATGTTCTAATTTAGAAATCGTGTCTTTTAATCTAATCCACTCTAGAATTTCACTTGACTTTCAGTATTATAAAGACACCAGTGATCCTGTTTCTTTTGATTTATTGTTATAAAGGGGTTTTAGATGAATGATGTAGATATTTCTTTTTCTCCTTGATTCTATTTGTGTTGTATTTATTTGTTGATTCAGCTGCTGATAGTTTAATATCACACACAACAGATGAGAGAAACTAAATCTAATCCTCAGTCTGATCATTTTAATGAGATTGTTCATTAGAATAAATAGGTGATATTAAATCCTCATGTTATACTGAATAATAAAATCATCTTTAAAGTAAATCTTACCCCAAGATAAAAATCTGTTGATGAAGAGTGTGGCATTGTGTCTCTCTACAGGTTGAGGAGGTGTGGTGTCTCAGGTGAAGGCTGTGCTGCTCTGACTTCAGCTCTGAGATCAAACCCCTCACACCTGAGAGACCTGAATCTGTCCTGGAATAATCTAGGAGACTCAGGAGTGAAGAGTCTCTCTGATCTTAGGGATGATAAACATTACAAACTACAGTATCTGTGGTGAGTAATGACCTTTTATTAAAAGTTCAACCTCATTATCATTTCTCTTCAGTTCCAATAAATATCAGATTACAGATTAGGAAATAAAAGCAGTTTATTCTTTAAGTGAAATATTATACTGATTTTCTTTAACATTTGTCTTTAATGTTGTTTTGTGTTCAGTGTGTTGATTTAAAGTTCATGTGAAAACAGGGACTCAGACAGAGTCTAGAAGATGTGACAGATGAGTGCATGAGAGTGATTGTAAATGAACATTGTGTCTTCTGTCATTCCTGTAAAATTCACCTCAGCTTCTTCTTAAAGTCTGCACTTTAATATAAATGTAGAACACCAGCTAAATGACACAGTAGTGTTGGTTATTTATAAAAGCTGCTGTGATTGGATAAGAGCAGTGATGTGAGGGAAATATCTGCTCATTATCCTGGTAGAACTTGTGGAAGTTCTCATGTGTTCTAGATAAATGTTAGAACACAGTTGTTAGTAAGAATGAAGAAATGTTGAATGATTGATTATAAACAGGAGATGATGATGTTTCTCTTGGAGCAGAGATGATGTTGATCATGAAGTACCACACTCCACTTTCTGCTGATTAATTCTCATCTTTTTTCTTTTATATTCAGGACGTAATGAATATCTGTGTGTGTGATGAAGACTCTGGTGTTCCTGCATGTGGAGGAAGAGCTATGACACATTAAACTAAAATTCTACAGACATCAGTGGACCAGAACTAACTGTTTATAATAAAGCTTTGATGGTTTCTCTGATTAATATTTCTTTAGTATTGTAATATGTTTTAATAGTATTATTTGAACAGTCATGCCGTTATCTAATCAGCCAATCATCTGACAACATAGACACAGAGCTAGGTCTACAGGCAGTTAGAAACACATTCAGTAAATTCCCAGACAGCAATAGACCAGATGAGGAGATCCTACAGCTTTTATAGTTGAGCCTGAAATGTAATGACTTTCAGTTCAACACCAAATATTATCTCCAGATCCATGGTACAGCGATGGGGAAAAAGTTTCCCCCAGCCTACACAAATCTGTACATGAGCACATGGGAAGATCTGCTTTTCTCAAGTGCACTAAACTACTGACAGTGTACTACAGGATTCTGGACAATATATTTGACATTTGGACTCAGAGGAAGATTTTTATACATTTTTAGAGGTTTTAAAATCCCGCCACATGTCGATAAAGATCACACACAACATACAGACAGAAAAAGTGGAGTTTTTAGACACACAAACATTTTTAAGCTTCCAGAGAAGGGCAGAAAGGGTCTGGCAACAAAAGACGGACAGACACACACTGTTGCACAAGAGCAGCTTCCATCCCAAGCACACCTTTAAAGGAATAGTGAAGTCAGTTACTGAGGGAAATCAAAAGCAAAATAAAATAAAATTCTGACACAGATTAAAAATAAAAAATCAACAACAAATAATACTTCTTGTACTCACTTATTCACACTATCCAGAAATCTTAGGACACACTTCTAACAGGCTCAGGTATTGACAGCTGAACTGACCAACTTCAAACTCATTGCAGATTATAGAAAGAACAAAAATCTTAAGGACATCTTAATACGTACCAAAGTGGGCAAGAATAATGAAAACAATTAAAAAAAGAACACACACCTTGCACACTAAATATTTAAAAAACAATCATTCTGGACTGGGTGTTCTGATTGAGCTGACCTTACATCTGGAGAGCTTCAATTTGGTGTATGTCATCAGATATAGGGAATGCGAAAAACTATACATAGGGGAAACCAAAAATAAATTAATAGACAGGCTCAGACAGCATTCCTACCAGATTAGAATAGTAAAAAGAACACCACATTATACAACCATTTACATTATACAACACACGGCCTTGATAAGCTGCAGATTCAGGGGGTGGGCAGCAGGACAGGATGGACAACTCAACAGAGACGGAGGTGGATGGGAATACTATTGAATACTTTGGAGCCTCTTGGTCATCTCATCTCATTGTCTCCCATTTATCCGGAGCTGGGTCGCGGGGGCAGCAGTCTATGCCCAGACTTCCCCCTCCCTAGACACTTCCTACAACTCTTCCGGGGGGATTCAGAGGCATTCCCAGTTCAGCCGAGAGACATAGTCCCTCCAGCATGTCCTGGGTCTTCCCCGGGGTCTCTTCCCAGTGGGGCATTCCCGGAACACCTCTCTAGGGAGACGTCCAGGAGGCATCCAAAACAGATGCCCGAGCCACCTCAACTGGCCCCTTTTGATGTGGAGGAGCAGCGGCTCTACTCTGAGCTCCTCCCGGGTGACAGAGCCCCTTACCCTACCTCTAAGGGAACGCCCCGCCAGGCTATGGAGGAAACTAATTTCAGCCACTTGTATCTGGGATCTCGTCCTTCCGGTCGTGACCCAAAGCTCATGACCATAGGTGAAAGTAGACACGTAGATAGATCTCATGCTCCATCCTTCCCTCACTGGTAAACAAGGGGACAAGCCACCTTTTTCTGGTCGAGAACCATGGCCACAGATTTGGAGGCACTGATCCTCATCCCAGCTGCTTCACACTTGGCTGCAAACCACCCCGGTGCATACTGTAGGTCCTGGTATAAGTATACATACTGTATACTTCACCTCCACTGTAAACAGTGTTGGCAGAGAACTGCTTGCCCCTTCTAAGGTGATAAATGGTCTGCCAAAATTTCCTTCTCCATGGCCTTACCAAACTCCTCCCAGACCCGAATTTTTGCTTCCGTAATCACTCAGGCTGCAGATCGCTTGGCCTTTCGGTACGTATCAGCTGCCTCCAGGGTCCCACAAGCCAACCAGACTCAATAGGACTCTTTCTTCAGCTTAACTGCATCCCTTACTTCCAGTGTCCGCCACTGGGTTCGGGGATTGCCGCCATGACAGGCACCAGAGACCTTACGGCCACAGCTCCAGATAGCTGCGTCAACAATGGAGGAAGAGAACATGGTCCACTCAGACTCAATGTCCCCAACCTCCCTCTGAATCTGGTTGAAACTCTTCCGGAGGTGGGAGTTGAAGACCCTGTCAGAACCCAGAGCCTCCCTCCAGGTGGACACCACAGGGTGGTCCTAGAGCCTTCTCCAATTACCAATATAATCCAATAGTTGTGTAGTTCAACTTAGAAATTTGCAGAAAAACAAAGAAATAAAGTACTTTGTTAATAAAGGCTTGGATGAGAAAAAGCAACCGGTTTTATTTAGAAAAATATCACCGAAACTGGCACTCAAATACACGGATTCAGGAATCGATGCAGTCAAGTACACCCCCCTTCACAAATCCCCCAGTATATATACCCTTTAGCCCAGCTGCCTAACCTTGCTGGGTTCTATTTTTCTATGGATTGTTTTGACGTTCACCCATTATTCCCCCTGAAAAACAGCCCCACCTTTCTGTGGCCTTCATACACTCTATGGGTCACAAGTTTTAATATTGACACATATTGGTTGTTGATCTATCTAACCTCTATTAACCCTTATTTAGCCCAAAAAACACATTTGTTTCATTATACCCCTTACACCTTTAATTCAACATTCACCCACATGTTCCATGTATTCGTTGTGGTTGTTCTTGTGTAGTTCATGCTGACTGGCTGACATTTATTAGAAATCTGAGGACTTTACCACTATTTTTATTATCACATTTACATTTACACCATTTTATGTATTCCCACTATTTAGAGCACGAACGCTATCCTTAATTTACATCAGGTTACCCAAGTAATACTGCTAATAAGGTAAAAATAAAAGGGCAAAATAGCTCTGCGTGTAGTTTAGGTTGGTTTACTTTTGAGTTTGTTTATTGTTTACTTATTTAGGCTAGGAGTAGTCAGTTTACTTTACTTTAATTTAATCTAATTTAAATTCCTAAATCCTCTCTATTAAAGTCTGTGCTTTTCCATTACACTTACTCGGTGTGTTGTGTCCCTATGTTTACATTAACATCCGCCACTGCAATAATATTTTGCTGGCGCTTCAATAACATCTTCTCCAAACCCCCTCCCTTCTCGGTATCTATTGTTTTGTTCTTACTTATGCCACAAGGAGTTTTACCAACTTTCCACTTGCTACGGTAAGCTACTTTTTATTTTCATAAGATGATAAAACGTGATATAACACCTGTACATTATATAAGGGTAGTTTTAACTTTAATTTTTCTAAAATAAACACTCTAGTCAGAATTGGGTCAAATAAGACTGTTATGGTGTTCTCGCCCTTAAGCCCAAGGATTCTGAACTTCATCAACATGTTTTCTCGGTCTCACTGGAGCCAACACCGTGATATGGTACGATGTGCTAGCCTATGTCCTTGTGATGTTTACGCCAAAGCCAGAAAGTTCGAGAATAATAACCCACTAACGATGATTCAGCCAGTTTTGCTCATCTCTATTTTTATGATTTTATTTTTTTTTGTCCTATAACTTCTATGTCTACATTTGTGCTAATTTTATCTATTTATCATAAGCTTACCTGTTGATTAATGATTATGGCAGGTGCTTAATAGTAAAAGAATTATTAGATGACCAAGTAATCAAATAATTATGATTATTATCCAATAATCAATAAATTAGAGACGCTAATTAGATAGGCAACATGTCAGTGATTAACAATGAGAGTAAGTACTGATTACCAAAATGAAAATCATCATATGATTAAACATAACTGAATGAATCTAATGATTAACCAATTTATCCTTAATCATTATCTATGATTAAACGATTTATCTAGTCTCTTTGTTTATGTCTTAATGATTAAACCTGACCTGATATGATCGGATCTATCTTAAGGATTAAAAGAAAGTATTCAAAGTTATTAAAATTAGAATTAAAATTAGCATTAACCTTCCCTTACTGATTAAAATCAAACGTACTTAATGATTACGTATAAGACAAGTATAAATTTCAGAAATTTCCCACAACCCCCCTAACAGTGGGTTCAGCAAGACGTTCCCAACAGACTCCCACAATACACTTGGGTCTACCAAGTCTGTCTCGCATCCTCCGTAAGCGGATCCAATTCACCACCAGGTGGTAATCGGTTGTTTTGAGTGCACTGACTGGAATATGTTCAGGAAGGCTGCAACCATCGGTGACTCTATTGACTTGGAGGAGTACATGGCATCAGTGACCGGCTACATCGGGAAGTGCATCGATGACGTGACCATCTCCAAGACCATCACAACACGCTCCAACCAGAAGCCATGGATGACTGCAAAAGTGCATGCTCTCCTGAGGTCAAGAGACTCCACCTTCAGAGCAGGTGACAAGGCGGCCTTAAAAACAGCAAGGGCCAAACTGTCCCGAGCCATCAGAGAGGCGAAGCGCGCACACGCCCAGAGAATCCACGGCCACTTCCAGGACAGCGGAGACTCCTGGGGCATGTGGCAGGGCACTCAGGCGATCACGACCTACAGGACCTTCACCTGCATGTCACAGTGACACCTCCCCCCCAGACACGCTAAACAAATTTATGCTCAGTTCAAGACACAGAACAACGTAACAGTGAGGAAGACCATCCCTCCTCCTAACAGCCTGCTAGGCCTGAACACCACCGTGGTGGATCTCATCAGCAAGAACGACGAGTCAGCATATAGAGAGGAGGTGCAAAAACTAGCAGCCTGGTATAAAGTCAATAACCTGTCTCTGAACGTCAACAAGACTAAAGAGATGGTTGTTGACTTCAGGAACAAAGAGATTCAAGATTCAAGAAGCTTTAGTGTCATTTCAACCACATATATCTGACGCAGTACATAGTGAAATGAAACACCGTTTCTCCAGGACCTGGTGCTACAGAAACATACAACAACAAGTTCAACACAAAAACACCACCACAGAGCTAGGACAGAAGTTTGTCTTAGCCATGTAAAGTGCACAGCGTGCAGCTAGGTGCAAACAGAGCATAGACAAGACAGTGCAAAAGACAATAAATACAAGAAAGACAACACAAAAGAACACAGGACACTTAGCGCCGAAAAAGAAAGAAAAGAATGTGTACTGGAATGTACGTGAAATAAAATAAGATAAAGTGAAATGATGTAAAAAAAAGTATTGTGCAAAAATATTGTGCAAAAATACACAGCAGCAGTTGAGGTAGTGCAAATAGAATAAACATAAATATAACTATAGCAGCGGATGACAGGTAGAGGTAGTGCAGTAAGTAATGAACAGTATAAATTATGTGTGTGTGTCCACACAGTCAAGAGAGAGAGTGTGTGTATCTGTGTGTGAGAGAGACAGAGAGTTGTATACAGTTCAGTCCTGAGTGAGAGTGTGTGTGTGTGTGTGTGTGAGAGAGTGTAGAACAGTTCAGTCCTGAGTGAGAGTGTGTGTGAGAGTGTAGAACAGTTCAGTCCTGAGTGAGAGTGTGTGTGAGAGTGTAGAACAGTTCAGTCCCGGGTGTTGAGGAGCCTAATGGCTTGAGGAAAGAAACTGTTACACAGTCTGGTTGTGAGGCCCGAATGCTCCGGTACCTCTTTCCAGATGGCAGGAGGGTGAAGAGTGTGTGTGAGGGGTGTGTGGGGTGTGGAAGAGTGTGTGTGAGGGGTGTGTGGGGTGTGGAAGAGTGTGTGTGAGGGGTGTGTGGGGTGTGTAAGAGTGTGTGTGAGGGGTGTGTGGGGTGTGTAAGAGTGTGTGTGAGGGGTGTGTGGGGTGTGTAAGAGTGTGTGTGAGGGGTGTGTGGGGTGTGTAAGAGTGTGTGTGAGGGGTGTGTGGGGTGTGTTAGAGTGTGTGTGTGGGGTGTGTGTGGGGTGTGTAAGAGTGTGTGTGAGGGGTGTAAGAGTGTGTGTGAGGGGTGTGTGTGATGGGTGTGTAAGAGTGTGTGTGAGGGGTGTAAGAGTGTGTGTGAGGGGTGTGTGGGGTGTGTTAGAGTGTGTGTGGGGTGTGTAAGAGTGTGTGTGAGGTGTGTGTGGGGTGTGTAAGAGTATGTATGATGGGTGTGTGGGGTGTGTAAGAGTGTGTGTGAGGGGTGTGTGGGGTGTGTAAGAGTGTATGTGAGGTGTGTGTGGGGTGTGTGTGGGGTGTGTGTGAGGGGTGTGTAAGAGTGTGTGTGTGAGGGGTGTGTAAGAGTGTGTGTGAGGGGTGTGTGGGGTGTGTAAGAGTGTATGTGAGGTGTGTGTGGGGTGTGTAAGAGTGTGTATGAGGGGTGTGTGGGGTGTGTAAGAGTGTGTGTGAGGGGTGTGTGGGGTGTGTAAGAGTGTGTGTGGGGGTGTGTGGGGTGTGTAAGAGTGTGTGTGAGGGGTGTGTGGAGTGTGTAAGAGTGTGTGTGAGGGGTGTGTGGGGTGTGTGGGGTGTGTTAGAGTGTGTATGAGGGGTGTGTAGGGTGTGTAAGAGTGTGTGTGAGGTGTGTGTGGGGTGGGTAAGAGTGTGTGTGAGGGGTGTGTAGGGTGTGTAAGAGTGTGTGTGAGGTGTGTGAGGGGTGTGTGGGGTGTGGAAGAGTGTGTGTGAGGGGTGTGTGGGGTGTGGAAGAGTGTGTGTGAGGGGTGTGTGGGGTGTGTAAGAGTGTGTGTGAGGGGTGTGTGGGGTGTGTAAGAGTGTGTGTGAGGGGTGTGTGGGGTGTGTAAGAGTGTGTGTGAGGGGTGTGTGGGGTGTGTAAGAGTGTGTGTGTGGGGTGTGTTAGAGTGTGTGTGTGGGGTGTGTGTGGGGTGTGTGTGGGGTGTGTAAGAGTGTGTGTGAGGGGTGTAAGAGTGTGTGTGAGGGGTGTGTGTGATGGGTGTGTAAGAGTGTGTGTGAGGGGTGTAAGAGTGTGTGTGAGGGGTGTATGGGGTGTGTTAGAGTGTGTGTGGGGTGTGTAAGAGTGTGTGTGAGGTGTGTGTGGGGTGTGTAAGAGTGTGTATGATGGGTGTGTGGGGTGTGTAAGAGTGTGTGTGAGGGGTGTGTGGGGTGTGTAAGAGTGTATGTGAGGTGTGTGTGGGGTGTGTAAGAGTGTGTGTGTGGGGTGTGTAAGAGTGTGTGTGGGGTGTGTGTGGGGTGTGTAAGAGTGTGTGTGAGGGGTGTGTGGGGTGTGTAAGAGTGTGTGTGAGGTGTGTGTGGGGTGTGTAAGAGTGTGTGTGAGGTGTGTGTGGGGTGTGTGGGGTGTGTAAGAGTGTGTGTGAGGTGTGTGTGAGGGGTGTGTGGGGTGTGTAAGAGTGTGTGTGTGGGGTGTGTAAGAGTGTGTGTGTGGGGTGTGTAAGAGTGTGTGTGAGGGGTGTGTGGGGTGTGTAAGAGTGTGTGTGGGTGTGTGGGGTGTGTGGGGTGTGTAAGAGTGTGTGTGAGGGGTGTGTGGGGTGTGTAAGAGTGTGTGTGAGGGGTGTGAGGGGTGTGTGGGGTGTGTAAGAGTGTGTGTGAGGGGTGTGAGGGGTGTGTGGGGTGTGTAAGAGTGTGTGTGAGGTGTGTGTGGGGTGTGTAAGAGTGTGTGTGAGGGGTGTGTAAGAGTGTGTGTGAGGTCTGTGTGGGGTGTGTTAGAGTGTGTACGAGGGGTGTGTAGGGTGTGTAAGAGTGTGTGTGAGGTGTGTGTGGGGTGTGTAAGAGTGTGTGTGAGGTGTGTGTGGGGTGTGTGGGGTGTGTAAGAGTGTGTGTGTGGGGTGTGTAAGAGTGTGTGTGATGTGTGTGTAGGGTGTGTAAGAGTGTGTATGAGGGGTGTGTGGGGTGTGTGTGAGGGGTGTGTAAGAGTGTGTGTGTGTAAGAGTGTGTGTGAGGTGTGTGTGGGGTGTGGTAGAGTGTGTATGAGGGGTGTGTGGGGTGTGTAAGAGTGTGTGTGAGGTGTGTGTGGGGTGTGTAAGAGTGTGTGTGAGGGGTGTGTGGGGTGTGTGGGGTGTGTAAGAGTGTGTGTGAGGGGTGTGTGGGGTGTGTAAGAGTGTGTGTGTGGGGTGTGTAAGAGTGTGTGTGTGGGGTGTGTGGGGTGTGTAAGAGTGTGTGGGGTATGTGGGGTGTGTAAGAGTGTGTGTGAGGTGTGTGTGGGGTGTGTAAGAGTGTGTGTGAGGTGTGTGTGGGGTGTGTGGGGTGTGTAAGAGTGTGTGTGAGGGGTGTGTGTGTGGGGTGTGTAAGAGTGTGTGTGAGGGGTGTGTGGGGTGTGTAAGAGTGTGTGTGAGGGGTGTGTAAGAGTGTGTGTGAGGGGTGTGTAAGAGTGTGTGTGAGGGGTGTGTGGGGTGTGTTAGAGTGTGTGTGTGGGGTGTGTAAGAGTGTGTGTGAGGGGTGTAAGAGTGTGTGTGAGGGGTGTGTGTGAGGGGTGTGTAAGAGTGTGTGTGTGAGGGGTGTGTGGGGTGTGTTAGAGTGTGTGTGGGGTGTGTAAGAGTGTGTGTGAGGTGTGTGTGGGGTGTGTAAGAGTGTGTGTGAGGGGTGTGTGAGGGGTGTGTAAGAGTGTGTGTGAGGGGTGTGTGGGGTGTGTAAGAGTGTATGTGAGGTGTGTGTGGGGTGTGTAAGAGTGTGTGTGGGGTGTGTGTGAGGGGTGTGTAAAAGTGTGTGTGAGGGGTGTGTGTGTGGGGTGTGTGGGGTGTGTAAGAGTGTGTGTGAGGGGTGTGTGGGGTGTGTAAGAGTGTGTGTGTGGGGTGTGTGGGGTGTGTAAGAGTGTGTGTGAGGGGTGTGTGGGGTGTGTAAGAGTGTGTGTGAGGGGTGTGTGGGGTGTGTAAGAGTGTGTCTGGGGTGTGTGTGTGGGGTGTGTAAGAGTGTGTCTGGGGTGTGTGTGAGGGGTGTGTAAGAGTGTGTGTGAGGTGTGTGTGGGGTGTGTAAGAGTGTGTATGAGGGGTGTGTGGGGTGTGTAAGAGTGTGTGTGAGGGGTGTGAGGGGTGTGTGGGGTGTGTAAGAGTGTGTGTGAGGGGTGTGTGGGGTGTGTAAGAGTGTGTGGGAGGTGTGTGTGTGGGGTGTGTTAGAGTGTGTGTGAGGTGTGTGTGGGGTGTGTAAGAGTGTGTATGAGGGGTGTGTAAGAGTGTGTGTGAGGGGTGTGAGGGGTGTGTGGGGTGTGTAAGAGTGTGTGTGAGGGGTGTGTGGGGTGTGTGGGGTGTGTGTGAGGGGTGTGTAAGAGTGTGTGTGGGGTGTGTAAGAGTGTGTGTGTGGGGTGTGTGGGGTGTGTTAGAGTGTGTATGAGGGGTGTGTGGGGTGTGTAAGAGTGTGTGTGAGGTGTGTGTGGGGTGTTTAAGGGTGTGTGTGAGGGGTGTGTGGGGTGTGTAAGAGTGTGTGTGAGGGGTGTGTGGGGTGTGTAAGAGTGTGTGTGGGGTGTGTGAGGTGTGTAAGAGTGTGTGTGAGGGGTGTGTGGGGTGTGTAAGAGTGTATGTGAGGTGTGTGTGGGGTGTGTAAGAGTGTGTGTGAGGTGTGTGTGGGGTGTGTAAGAGTGTGTGTGAGGGGTGTGTGGAGTGTGTAAGAGTGTGTGTGGGGTGTGTAAGAGTGTGTGTGTGAGGGGTGTGTGGGGTGTGTAAGAGTGTGTGTGAGGGGTGTGTGGGGTGTGTAAGAGTGTGTGTGAGGGGTGTGTGGGGTGTGTAAGAGTGTGTGTGAGGGGTGTGTGGGGTGTGTAAGAGTGTGTGTGAGGGGTGTGTGGGGTGTGTAAGAGTGTGTGTGAGGGGTGTGTGGGGTGTGTAAGAGTGTGTGTGAGGGGTGTGTAAGGGTGTGTAAGAGTGTGTGTGAGGGGTGTGTGGGGTGTATAAGAGTGAGTGTGAGGGGTGTGTGGGGTGTGTGTGAGAGGTGTGTGTGGTGTGTAAGAGTGTGTGTGAGGTGTGTAAGATTCTGTGTGAGGGGTGTGTGTGGTGTGTAGGATTGTGTGTGAGGGGTGTGTGAGGGGTGTGTGTGGTGTGTAAGAGTGTGTGTGAGGGGTGTGTGTGGTGTGTTAGAGTGTGTGTGAGGGGTGTGTTAGAGTGTGTGTGTGGGGTGTGTAAAAGTGTGTGTGTGGGGTGTGTAAGAGTGTGTGTGAGGGGTGTGTAAGAGTGTGTGTGTGGGGTGTGTTAGAGTGTGTGTGTGGGGTGTGTTAGAGTGTGTGTGTGGGGTGTGTGAGTGTGTGTGTGGGCTGTGTTAGAGTGTGTGTGAGGGGTGTGTGGGGTGTGTTAGAGTGTGTGTGAGGGGTGTGTAAGAGTGTGTGTGAGGGGTGTGCTATAGTGTGTGTGAGGGGTGTGTGTGGTGTGTAAGAGTGTGTGTGAGGGGTGTGTGTGGTGTGTAAGAGTGTGTGTGAGGGGTGTGTGTGAGGGGTGTGTTAGAGTGTGTGTGAGGGGTGTGTGGGGTGTGAGTGAGGGGTGTGTGTGTGGTGTGTAAGAGTGTGTGTGAGGGGTGTGTTAGAGTGTGTGTGAGGGGTGTGTGTGAGTGGTGTCTGGGGTGTGTTAGAGTATGTGTGAGGGGTGTCTGGGGTGTGTTAGAGTGTGTGTGAGGGGTGTGTGGGGTGTGTAAGAGTGTGTGTGAGGTGTGTGTGGTGTGTGTTAGAGTGTGTATGAGGGGTGTGTTAGAGTGTGTGTGAGGGGTGTGTGTGGTGTGTGTGAGAGGTGTGTGTGGTGTGTAAGAGTGTGTGTGAGGGGTGTGTGTGAGGGGTGTGTTAGAGTGTGTGTGAGGGGTGTGTGGGGTGTGTGTGAGAGGTGTGTGTGGTGTGTAAGAGTGTGTGTGAGGTGTAAGATTGTGTGTGAGGGGTGTGTGAGGTGTGTGTGTGGTGTGTAAGATTGTGTGTGAGGGGTGTGTAAGGGGTGTGTGTGGTGTGTAAGAGTGTGTGTGAGGGGTGTGTGTGGTCTGTTAGAGTGTGTGTGAGGGGTGTGTAAGAGTGTGTGTGAGGGGTGTGTGGGGTGTGTGAGGGGTGTGTAAGAGTGTGTGTGAGGGGTGTGTTAGAGTGTGTGTGAGGGGTGTGTGTGGTGTGTAAGAGTGTGTGTGAGGGGTGTGTGAGGGGTGTGTGTGGTGTGTAAGAGTGTGTGTGAGGGGTGTGTGTGGTGTGTAAGAGTGTGTGTGAGGGGTGTGTGTGGTGTGTAAGAGTGTGTGTGAGGGGTGTGTTAGAGTGTGTGTGAGGGGTGTGTGGGGTGTGTTAGAGTGTGTGTGTGGGGTGTGTTAGAGTGTGTGTGAGGGGTGTGTGGGGTGTGTTAGAGTGTGTGTGTGGGGTGTGTGGGGTGTGTTAGAGTGTGTGTGTGGGGTGTGTTAGAGTGTGTGTGGGGTGTGTAAGAGTGTATGTGAGGTGTGTGTGGGGTGTGTAAGAGTGTGTATGAGGGGTGTGTGGGGTGTGTGGGGTGTGTGTGAGGGGTGTGTAAGAGTGTATGTGAGGTGTGTGTGGGGTGTGTAAGAGTGTGTGTGAGGGGTGTGTGGGGTGTGTGTGAGGGGTGTGTAAGAGTGTGTGTGAGGGGTGTGTGGGGTGTGTAAGAGTGTATGTGAGGTGTGTGTGGGGTGTGTAAGAGTGTGTGTGAGGTGTGTGTGGGGTGTGTAAGAGTGTGTATGAGGGGTGTGTGGGGTGTGTGGGGTGTGTGTGAGGGGTGTGTAAGAGTGTGTGTGAGGGGTGTGTGGGGTGTGTAAGAGTGTGTGTAGGAGTGTGTGGGGGGTGTAAGAGTGTGTGTGAGGGGTGTGTGGGGTGTGTAAGAGTGTGTGTGAAGGTGTGTGTGAGGTGTGTGAAGGTGTGTGAGGGGTGTGTGGGGTGTGTAAGAGTGTGTGTGAGGGGTGTGTGTGGGGTGTGTAAGAGTGTGTGTGAGTGGTGTGTGAGTGGGGTGTGTAAGAGTGTGTGTGAGGTGTGTGTGGGGTGTGGAAGAGTGTGTGTGAGGGGTGTGTGTGGGGTGTGTGAGGTGTGTGTGGGGTGTGTAAGAGTGTGTGTGAGGGGTGTCTGGGGTGTGATAGAGTGTGTGTGAGGGGTGTGTGGGGTGTGTAAGAGTGTGTGTGAGGTGTGTGTGGGGTGTGTTAGAGTGTGTATGAGGGGTGTGTTAGAGTGTGTGTGAGGGGTGTGTAAGAGTGTGTGTGATGGGTGTGTGGGGTGTGTAAGAGTGTGTATGAGGGGTGTGTGGGGTGTGTGTGAGGGGTGTGTAAGAGTGTATGTGAGGTGTGTGTGGGGTGTGTAAGAGTGTGTGTAAGAGTGTGTGTGGGGTGTGTTAGAGTGTGTGTGAGGGGTGTTTGGGGTGTGTAAGAGTGTATGTGAGGTGTGTGTGGGGTGTGTAAGAGTGTATGTGAGGTGTGTGTGGGGTGTGTAAGAGTGTGTATGAGGGGTGTGTGGGGTGTGTAAGAGTGTGTGTGAGGGGTGTGTGGGGTGTGTAAGAGTGTGTGTGAGGGGTGTGTGGGGTGTGTAAGAGTGTGTGTGAGGGGTGTGTGTGTGTGTGTGTGTGTGTGTGTGTGTGTGTGTGTGTGTGTGTGTGAGTGTGTGTGTGTGTGTGGTGTGTGTGTGTGGGGTGTGTAAGAGTGTGTGTGAGGGGTGTGTGGGGTGTTTAAGAGTGTGTGTGAGGGGTGTGTGGGGTGTGTAAGAGTGTGTATGAGGGGTGTGTGGGGTGTGTAAGAGTGTGTGTGAGGTGTGTGTGGGGTGTGTAAGAGTGTGTGTGAGGGGTGTGTGGGGTATGTTAGAGTGTGTGTGAGGGGTGTGTAAGAGTGTGTGTGTGGGGTGTGTAAGAGTGTGTGTGAGGGGTGTGTGGGGTGTGTAAGAGTGTGTGTGAGGGGTGTCTGGGGTGTGTAAGAGTGTGTGTGTGGGGTGTGTAAGAGTGTGTGTGAGGGGTGTCTGGGGTGTGTTAGAGTGTGTGTGTGGTGTGTGTGGGGTGTGTAAGAGTGTGTATGAGGGGTGTGTGGGGTGTGTAAGAGTGTGTGTGAGGTGTGTGTGGGGTGTGTACGAGTGTGTGTGTGTGGTATGTAAGTGTGTGTGAGGGGTGTGTGTGTGTGTGTGTGTGTGGGGTGTGTAGAGTGTGTGTGTGGGGTGTGTAAGAGTGTGTGTGTGGGGTGTGTAAGAGTGTGTGTGAGGGGTGTGTGGGGTGTGTAAGAGTGTGTGTGAGGGGTGTGTTAGAGTGTGTGTATAGAGTGTGTACAGAGTGTGTGTGAGGGTGTGTGGGGTGTTTAAGAGTGGGTGTGAGGGGTGTGTGGGGTGTGTAAGAGTGTGTATGAGGGGTGTGTGGGGTGTGTAAGAGTGTGTGTGAGGGGTGTGTTAGAGTGTGTTTGGGGTGTGTAAGAGTGTGTGTGAGGGGGGGGGTGTTAGAGTGTGTGTGAGGGGTGTGTGAGTGTGTGGGTGAGGGGTGTGTGGGGTGTGTTAGAGTGTGTGTGAGGGGTGTGTTAGAGTGTGTGTGTGAGGAGTGTGTGGGGTGTGTAAGAGTGTGTGTGAGGCGTGTGTGGGGTGTGTAAGAGTGTGTGTGAGGGGTGTGTGTGAGGGGTGTGTAAGAGTGTGTGTGGGGTGTGTAAGAGTGTGTGTGAGGGGTGTGTGGGGTGTGTTAGAGTGTGTATGAGGGGTGTGTGGGGTGTGTAAGAGTGTGTGTGAGGTGTGTGTGGGGTGTGTTAGAGTGTGTATGAGGGGTGTGTGGGGTGTCTAAGAGTGTGTGTGAGGTGTGTGTGTGGGGTGTGTAAGAGTGTGTGTGGGGTGTGTGTGAGGGGTGTGTAAGAGTGTGTGTGAGGGGTGTGTGGGGTGTGTAAGAGTGTATGTGAGGTGTGTGTGGGGTGTGTAAGAGTGTGTGTGAGGTGTGTGTGGGGTGTGTAAGAGTGTGTGTGAGGTGTGTGTGGGGTGTGTGAGGTGTGTGTGGGGTGTGTAAGAGTGTGTGTGTGGGGTGTGTAAGAGTGTGTGTGAGGGGTGTGTGGGGTGTGTAAGAGTGTGTGTGAGGTGTGTGTGGGGTGTGTTAGAGTGTGTATGAGGGGTGTGTGGGGTGTGTAAGAGTGTGTGTGAGGTGTGTGTGGGGTGTGTAAGAGTGTGTGTGAGGTGTGTGTGGGGTGTGTGGGGTGTGTAAGAGTGTGTGTGTGGGGTGTGTAAGAGTGTGTGTGAGGGGTGTGTGGGGTGTGTTAGAGTGTGTGTGAGGGGTGTGTAAGAGTGTGTGTGTGGGGTGTGTAAGAGTGTGTGTGAGGGGTGTGTGGGGTGTGTTAGAGTGTGTGTGAGGGGTGTGTGGGGTGTGTTAGAGTGTGTGTGTGGGGTGTGTTAGAGTGTGTGTGAGGGGTGTGTGGGGTGTGTTAGAGTGTGTGTGTGGGGTGTGTTAGAGTGTGTGTGAGGGGTGTGTGGGGTGTGTTAGAGTGTGTGTGAGGGGTGTGTTAGAGTGTGTGTGTGGGGTGTGTAAGAGTGTTTGTGAGGGGTGTGTGTGGTGTGTTAGAGTGTGTGTGAGGGGTGTGTTAGAGTGTGTGTGAGGGGTGTGTAAGAGTGTGTGTGAGGGGTGTGTAAGAGTGTGTGTGAGGGGTGTGTGTGAGGGGTGTGTGTGGTGTGTTAGAGTGTGTGTGATGGGTGTGTAAGAGTGTGTGTGAGGGGTGTGTGGGGTGTGTGAGGGGTGTGTGTGGTGTCTAAGAGTGTGTGTGTGTGGTGTGTGTGAGGGGTGTGTGAGGGGTGTGTGTGGGGTGTATGAGGGGTGTGTTAGAGTGTGTGTGAGTGGTGTGTTAGAGTGTGTGTGGGGTGTGTGAGGGGTGTGTGAGGTGTGTAAGAGTGTGTGTGAGGGGTGTGTGGGGTGTGTAAGAGTGTGTGTGAGGGGTGTGTGGGGTGTGTAAGAGTGTGTGTGAGGGGTGTGTGAGGGGTGTGTGTGGGGTGTGTGAGGGGTGTGTGAGGGGTGTGTTAGAGTGTGTGTGAGGGGTGTGTGTGGGGTGTGTGAGGGGTGTGTGGGGTGTGTAAGAGTGTGTGTGAGGGGTGTGTGGGGTGTGTAAGAGTGTGTGTGAGGGGAGTGTGGGGTGTGTAAGAGTGTGTGTGAGGGCTGTGTGGGGTGTGTAAGAGTGTGTGTGAGGGGTGTGTAAGAGTGTGTGCGTGGGGTGTGTAAGAGTGTGTGTGAGGTGTGTGTGGGGTGTGTAAGAGTTTGTATGAGGGGTGTGTGGGGTGTGTGTGAGGGGTGTGTAAGAGTATGTGTGTGGGGTGTGTAAGAGTGTGTGTGAGGGGTGTGTGGTGTGTGTAAGAGTGTGTGTGAGGGGTGTGTGAGGGGTGTGAGGGGTGTGTGGGGTGTGTAAGAGTGTGTGTGAGGGGTGTGTGGGGTGTGTGAGGGGTGTGTGGGGTGTGTAAGAGTGTGTGTGAGGGGTGTGTGGGGTGTGTAAGAGTGTGTGTGAGGGGTGTGTGGGGTGTGTAAGAGTGTGTGTGAGGGCTGTGTGGGGTGTGTAAGAGTGTGTGTGAGGGGTGTGTAAGAGTGTGTGTGTGGGGTGTGTAAGAGTTTGTATGAGGGGTGTGTGGGGTGTGTGTGAGGGGTGTGTAAGAGTATGTGTGTGGGGTGTGTAAGAGTGTGTGTGAGGGGTGTGTGGGGTGTGTAAGAGTGGGGTGTGTTAGAGTGTGTATGAGGGGTGTGTGGGGTGTGTAAGAGTGTGTGTGAGGTGTGTGTGGGGTGTGTAAGAGTGTGTGTGAGGGGTGTGTGGGGTGTGTTAGAGTGTGTGTGAGGGGTGTGTAAGAGTGTGTGTGTGGGGTGTGTAAGAGTGTGTGTGATGGGTGTCTGGGGTGTGTTAGAGTGTGTGTGAGGGGTGTGTGGGGTGTGTAAGAGTGTGTGTGAGGGGTGTCTGGGGTGTGTAAGAGGGTGTGTGTGTGGTGTGTTAGAGTGTGTGTGTGGGGTGTGTTAGAGTGTGTGTGTGGGGTGTGTTAGAGTGTGTGTTAGGGGTGTGTAAAAGTGTGTGTGAGGGGTGTGTTAGAGTGTGTGTGTGGGGTGTGTTAGAGTGTGTGTGTGGGGTGTGTTAGAGTGTGTGTGAGGGGTGTGTTAGAGTGTGTGTGAGGGGTGTGTTAGAGTGTGTGTGTGGGGTGTGTTAGAGTGTGTGTGTGGGGTGTGTAAGAGTGTGTGTGCGGGGTGTGTGGGGTGTGTTAGAGTGTGTGTGAGGGGTGTGTTAGAGTGTGTGTGTGGGGTGTGTAAGAGTGTGTGTGAGGGGTGTGTTAGAGTGTGTGTGAGGGGTGTGTTAGAGTGTGTGTGTGGGGTGTGTAAAAGTGTGTGTGTGGGGTGTGTAAGAGTGTGTGTGAGGGGTGTGTAAGAGTGTGTGTGTTGGGTGTGTTAGAGTGTGTGTGTGGGGTGTGTTACAGTGTGTGTGTGGGGTGTGTGAGTGTGTGTGTGGGGTGTGTTAGAGTGTGTGTGAGGGGTGTGTGGGGTGTGTTAGAGTGTGTGTGAGGGGTGTGTTAGAGTGTGTGTGAGGGGTGTGTTAGAGTGTGTGTGAGGGGTGTGTGTGGTGTGTAAGAGTGTGTGTGAGGGGTGTGTGTGGTGTGTAAGAGTGTGTGTGAGGGGTGTGTTAGAGTGTGTCTGAGGGGTGTGTGTGGTGTGTTAGAGTGTGTGTGAGGGGTGTGTGTGAGGGGTGTGTTAGAGTGTGTGTGAGGGGTGTGTGGGGTGTGTAAGAGTGTGTGTGAGGTGTGTCTAAGAGTGTGTGTAAGAGTGTGTTTGAGGGGTGTGTGGGGTGTGTAAGAGTGTGTGTGAGGGGTGTGTGGGGTGTGTTAGAGTGTGTGTGAGGGGTGTGTGTGGTGTGTAAGAGTGTGTGTGAGGGGTGTGTGTGGTGTGTTAGAGTGTGTGTGAGGGGTGTGTGGGGTGTGTAAGAGTGTGTGTGAGGGGTGTGTGGGGTGTGTAAGAGTGTGTGTAAGAGTGTGTGTGAGGGGTGTGTGGGGTGTGTAAGAGTGTGTGTGAGGGGTGTGTGGGGTGTGTAAGAGTGTGTGTGAGGGGTGTGTGGGGTGTGTAAGAGTGTGTGTGAGGGGTGTGTGGGGTGTGTAAGAGTGTGTGTGAGGGGTGTGTGAGGTGTGTAAGAGTGTGTGTGAGGGGTGTGTGAGGTGTGTAAGAGTGTGTGTGAGGGGTGTGTGGGGTGTGTAAGAGTGTGTGTTAGAGTGTGTGTGAGGGGTGTGTAAGAGTGTGTGTGAGGGGTGTGTGGGGTGTGTAAGAGTGTGTGTGAGGGGTGTGTGGGGTGTGTTAGAGTGTGTGTGAGGGGTGTGTCGGGTGTGTAAGAGTGTGTGTGAGGTGTGTGTGGGGTGTGTTAGAGTGTATGTGAGGTGTGTGTGGGGTGTGTAAGAGTGTGTATGAGGGGTGTCTGGGGTGTGTTAGAGTGTGTGTGAGGGGTGTGTGGGGTGTGTAAGAGTGTGTGTGAGGGGTGTGTAAGAGTGTGTGTGAGGGGTGTGTGGGGTGTGTAAGAGTGTGTGTGAGGGGTGTGTGGGGTGTGTAAGAGTGTGTGTAAGAGTGTGTGTGAGGGGTGTGTGGGGTGTGTAAGAGTGTGTGTAAGAGTGTGTGTGAGGGGTGTGTAAGAGTGTGTGTGAGGGGTGTGTAAGAGTGTGTGTTAGAGTGTGTGTGAGGGGTGTGTGGGGTGTGTAAGAGTGTGTGTAAGAGTGTGTGTGAGGGGTGTGTGGGGTGTGTAAGAGTGTGTGTGAGGGGTGTGTTAGAGTGTGTGTGAGGGGTGTGTTAGAGTGTGTGTGAGGGGTGTGTGGGGTGTGTAAGAGTGTGTGTGAGGGGTGTGTAACAGTGTGTGTGAGGGGTGTGTGGGGTGTGTGAGGGGTGTGTGTGGGGTGTGTGGGGTGTGTTAGATTGTGTGTGAGGGGTGTGTGGGGTGTGTAAGAGTGTGTGTGAGGGGTGTGTTAGAGTGTGTGTGAGGGGTGTGTGTGGTGTGTAAGAGTGTGTGTGAGGGGTGTGTGTGGTGTGTAAGAGTGTGTGTGAGGGGTGTGTGGGGTGTGTAAGAGTGTGTGTGAGGGGTGTGTGGGTTGTGTAAGAGTGTGTGTAAGAGTGTGTGTGAGGGGTGTGTGGGGTGTGTAAGAGTGTTTGTAAGAGTGTGTGTGAGGGGTGTGTAAGAGTTTGTGTGAGGTGTGTCTAAGAGTTTGTGTAAGAGTGTGTGTGAGGGGTGTGTTTGGTGTGTTAGAGTGTGTGTGAGGGGTGTGTGGGGTGTGTAAGAGTGTGTGTGAGGTGTGTCTAAGAGTGTGTGTAAGAGTGTGTTTGAGGGGTGTGTGGGGTGTGTAAGAGTGTGTGTAAGAGTGTGTGTGAGGGGTGTGTGGGGTGTGTAAGAGTGTGTGTGAGGGGTGTGTGGGGTGTGTAAGAGTGTGTGTAAGAGTGTGTGTGAGGGGTGTGTAAGAGTGTGTGTAAGAGTGTGTGTGTGGGGTGTGTGGGGTGTGTAAGAGTGTGTGTAAGAGTGTGTGTGAGGGGTGTGTGGGGTGTGTAAAAGTGTGTGTGAGGGGTGTGTGGGGTGTGTAAGAGTGTGTGTGAGGGGTGTGTGGGGTGTGTAAAAGTGTGTGTGAGGGGTGTGTGGGGTGTGTTAGAGTGTGTGTGAGGGGTGTGTGGGGTGTGTAAGAGTGTGTGTGAGGGGTGTGTGGGGTGTGTAAGAGTGTGTGTGAGGGGTGTGTAAGAGTGTGTGTGAGGGGTGTGTGGGGTGTGTAAGAGTGTGTGTGAGGGGTGTGTGGGGTGTGTAAGAGTGTGTGTGAGGGGTGTGTGCGGGGTGTGAGGGGTGTGTGGGGTGTGTAAGAGTGTGTGTGAGGGGTGTGTGGGGTGTGTGAGGGGTGTGTGGGGTGTGTAAGAGTGTGTGTGAGGGGTGTGTGGGGTGTGTAAGAGTGTGTGTGAGGGGTGTGTGGGGTGTGTAAAAGTGTGTGTGAGGGGTGTGTGTGTGGGGTGTGTGGGGTGTGTAAGAGTGTGTGTGAGGGGTGTGTGGGGTGTGTAAGAGTGTGTGTGTGGGGTGTGTGGGGTGTGTAAGAGTGTGTGTGAGGGGTGTGTGGGGTGTGTAAGAGTGTGTGTGAGGGGTGTGTGGGGTGTGTAAGAGTGTGTGTGTGGGGTGTGTGGGGTGTGTAAGAGTGTGTGTGAGGGGTGTGTGGGGTGTGTTAGAGTGTGTGTGAGGGGTGTGTCGGGTGTGTAAGAGTGTGTGTAAGAGTGTGTGTGAGGGGTGTGTGGGGTGTGTAAGAGTGTGTGTAAGAGTGTGTGTGAGGGGTGTGTGGGGTGTGTAAGAGTGTGTGTGAGGGGTGTGTGGGGTGTGTAAGAGTGTGTGTAAGAGTGTGTGTGAGGGGTGTGTTAGAGTGTGTGTGAGGGGTGTGTGGGGTGTGTTAGAGTGTGTGTGAGGGGTGTGTAAGAGTGTGTGTGAGGGGTGTGTTAGAGTGTGTGTGAGGGGTGTGTTAGAGTGTGTGTGAGGGGTGTGTAAGAGTGTGTGTGAGGGGTGTGTTAGAGTGTGTGTGAGGGGTGTGTAAGAGTGTGTGTGAGGGGTGTGTAAGAGTGTGTGTGAGGGGTGTTTGTGGTGTGTTAGAGTGTGTGTGAGGGGTGTGTAAGAGTGTGTGTGAGGGGTGTGTGGGGTGTGTGAGGGGTGTGTGTGGGGTGTGTGGGGTGTGTTAGAGTGTGTGTGAGGGGTGTGTGGGGTGTGTAAGAGTGTGTGTGAGGGGTGTGTTAGAGTGTGTGTGAGGGGTGTGTGTGGTGTGTAAGAGTGTGTGTGAGGGGTGTGTGTGGTGTGTAAGAGTGTGTGTGAGGGGTGTGTGGGGTGTGTAAGAGTGTGTGTGAGGGGTGTGTGGGTTGTGTAAGAGTGTGTGTAAGAGTGTGTGTGAGGGGTGTGTGGGGTGTGTAAGAGTGTTTGTAAGAGTGTGTGTGAGGGGTGTGTAAGAGTTTGTGTGAGGTGTGTCTAAGAGTTTGTGTAAGAGTGTGTGTGAGGGGTGTGTTTGGTGTGTTAGAGTGTGTGTGAGGGGTGTGTGGGGTGTGTAAGAGTGTGTGTGAGGTGTGTCTAAGAGTGTGTGTAAGAGTGTGTTTGAGGGGTGTGTGGGGTGTGTAAGAGTGTGTGTGAGGGGTGTGTAAGAGTGTGTGTGAGGGGTGTGTGGGGTGTGTGAGGGGTGTGTGTGGGGTGTGTGGGGTGTGTTCGAGTGTGTGTGAGGGGTGTGTGGGGTGTGTAAGAGTGTGTGTGAGGGGTGTGTTAGAGTGTGTGTGAGGGGTGTGTGTGGTGTGTAAGAGTGTGTGTGAGGGGTGTGTGTGGTGTGTAAGAGTGTGTGTGAGGGGTGTGTGGGGTGTGTAAGAGTGTGTGTGAGGGGTGTGTGGGTTGTGTAAGAGTGTGTGTAAGAGTGTGTGTGAGGGGTGTGTGGGGTGTGTAAGAGTGTTTGTAAGAGTGTGTGTGAGGGGTGTGTAAGAGTTTGTGTGAGGTGTGTCTAAGAGTTTGTGTAAGAGTGTGTGTGAGGGGTGTGTTTGGTGTGTTAGAGTGTGTGTGAGGGGTGTGTGGGGTGTGTAAGAGTGTGTGTGAGGTGTGTCTAAGATTGTGTGTAAGAGTGTGTTTGAGGGGTGTGTGGGGTGTGTAAGAGTGTGTGTAAGAGTGTGTGTGAGGGGTGTGTGGGGTGTGTAAGAGTGTGTGTGAGGGGTGTGTGGGGTGTGTAAGAGTGTGTGTAAGAGTGTGTGTGAGGGGTGTGTAAGAGTGTGTGTAAGAGTGTGTGTGTGGGGTGTGTGGGGTGTGTAAGAGTGTGTGTAAGAGTGTGTGTGAGGGGTGTGTGGGGTGTGTAAAAGTGTGTGTGAGGGGTGTGTGGGGTGTGTAAGAGTGTGAGGGGTGTGTGGGGTGTGTAAAAGTGTGTGTGAGGGGTGTGGGGGGTGTGTTAGAGTGTGTGTGAGGGGTGTGTGGGGTGTGTAAGAGTGTGTGTGAGGGGTGTGTGGGGTGTGTAAGAGTGTGTGTGAGGGGTGTGTAAGAGTGTGTGTGAGGGGTGTGTGGGGTGTGTAAGAGTGTGTGTGAGGGGTGTGTGGGGTGTGTAAGAGTGTGTGTGAGGGGTGTGTGAGGGGTGTGAGGGGTGTGTGGGGTGTGTAAGAGTGTGTGTGAGGGGTGTGTGGGGTGTGTGAGGGGTGTGTGGGGTGTGTAAGAGTGTGTGTGTGAGGGGTGTGTGGGGTGTGTAAGAGTGTGTGTGATGGGTGTGTGTGGTGTGTAAGAGTGTGTGTGAGGGGTGTGTGTGTGGGGTGTGTGTGGTGTGTGTGTGGTGTGAGGGGTGTGAGGGGTGTGTGGGGTGTGTAAGTGTGTGTGTGTGGGGTGTGTGGGGTGTGTAAGAGGGTGTGTGGGGTGTGTGGGGTGTGTAAGAGTGTGTGTGAGGGGTGTGAGGGGTGTGTAAGAGTGTGTGTGAGGGGTGTGTGGGGTGTGTAAGAGTGTGTGTGAGGGGTGTGTGGGGTGTGTTAGAGTGTGTGTGAGGGGTGTGTCGGGTGTGTAAGAGTGTGTGTAAGAGTGTGTGTGAGGGGTGTGTGGGGTGTGTAAGAGTGTGTGTAAGAGTGTGTGTGAGGGGTGTGTGGGGTGTGTAAGAGTGTGTGTGAGGGGTGTGTGGGGTGTGTAAGAGTGTGTGTAAGAGTGTGTGTGAGGGGTGTGTAAGAGTGTGTGTGAGGGGTGTGTGGGGTGTGTTAGAGTGTGTGTGAGGGGTGTGTAAGAGTGTGTGTGAGGGGTGTGTAAGAGTGTGTGTGATGGGTGTGTGGGGTGTGTTAGAGTGTGTGTGAGGGGTGTGTAAGAGTGTGTGTGAGGGGTGTGTGGGGTGTGTGAGGGGTGTTTGTGGTGTGTTAGAGTGTGTGTGAGGGGTGTGTAAGAGTGTGTGTGAGGGGTGTGTGGGGTGTGTGAGGGGTGTGTGTGGTGTGTAAGAGTGTGTGTGAGGGGTGTTTGTGGTGTGTTAGAGTGTGTGTGAGGGGTGTGTAAGAGTGTGTGTGAGGGGTGTGTGGGGTGTGTGAGGGGTGTGTGTGGTGTGTAAGAGTGTGTGTGAGGGGTGTGTGGGGTGTGTAAGAGTGTGTGTGTGGGGTGTGTAAGAGTGTGTTTGAGGGGTGTGTGGGGTGTGTTAGAGTGTGTGTGAGGGGTGTGTGGGGTGTGTAAGAGTGTGTGTGAGGGGTGTGTGTCTGTTCTCACTGTCCCCTGAAGGGTCTTGTGATCTGAGACGGTTCAGTTCCCAAACCAGGCAGTGATGCAGCTGCTCAGGACGCTCTCCATGGTCCCTCTGTAGAAGGTGGTCAAGATGGGGGGAGGGAGATGGGCTTTCCTCAGCCTCCTCAGGAAGTAGAGGTGCTGCTGGGCTTTCCTGGTGATGGAGCTGGTGTTTAGTGACCAGGTGAAGTTCTCCGCCAGATGAACACCAAGGAATCTGGTGCTCTTGACGATCTCCACAGAGGATCCGTCGATGAACAGCGGAGAACAGTCACTCTGTGCTCCCCTGAAGTCAATAACCATCTCTTTAGTCTTGTTGACGTTTAGAGACAGGTTGTTGGCTTTATTATTTTATTATCAGGGTGTGTTTATTTCATTTCTTTTCATTTCCTCACCAGTTTTTTTTATGACAAACTAATAATTACAGATGATAAAAAACAAAAATGTTAATTTCTGAGTATGTAGAAATCTTTATGATAAATCATCTTTTAATAATCTTATTTATTATAAATTTGTTATACATCAATCAGCCATAACATTCTGACCACTGACCGGTGAAGTGAATCAGACTGAGTATCTCCTCATCATGGCACCTGTTAGTGGGTGGGATATATTAGGCAGCAAGTCAACATTTTGTCCTCAAAGTTGATGTTAGAAGCAGGAAAAATGGACAAGTGTAAGGATTTGAGTGAGTTTGACCAAAAGGGCCAAATTGTGATGGCTAGACCACTGGATCAGAGCATCTCCAAAACTGCAGCTCTTGTGGGGTGTTCCCGGTCTGCAGTGGTCAGTATCTATCAAAAGTGGACCAAGGAAGGAACAGTGGTGAACCAGCGGTCATGGGCGGCCGAGGCTCATTGATGCACATGGGGAGTGAAGGCTGGCCCGTGTGATCCGATCCAACAGATGAGCTACTGTTGCTCAAACTGCTGAAGAAGTTAATGCTGGTTCTGATAGAAAGGGGTCAGAATACACAGTGCAGGACGGGTCAGGACTGTTTGGGCAGCAAAAGGGGGACCAACAAAATATTAGGCAGGTGGTCATAATGTTGTGGCTGTTGGGTGTATATAGAAACTGCATGTGACAAATAAAATCCTGAATCTTGAACATCAAAGCTGTAGTATGTTAAATGTCCAGTAGGTGGCGATATTAGACTCAAATGTACTATCTTGTGATTATTATTATGATTATTATTATTATTGTTGTTATTATTATTGTTGTTGTTATTGCTATTATTTGCACATTAAGAATACAAACAGATGTGTCCTTTGTTAAAAGACATTTTATTATTTTGATTCTGACGGTCGATCCACATGAAGATAATTAGTGTTGGTTATGTGTAAGTGCTGATACAGTGAGATGTTCTCTGGCATGATGAGATGTTTATGTAACATGTGTGGAAGGAGTCTCCAGTGTCACTGCTTAAGGACAGTTAAGTTCTTTGTGGTTTCAATGGTAACAGGACAAGCTGCAGGACTTGTGAAAAAGCGAATGACTGGGAAATAAACCTCAAAGATATTCATGATATAATAATAATAATAATAATAATAATAATAATAATAATAATAATAATAATAATGTTAATCTTTTAGTCATTACTCAGGCCTGTAATTTCAGGTGAATGGCTCAGGTGGGTTTGGCCTGTTACTGGCTGTACTGGAGGATACCTTCATTTCTGAATCAGGGGTTTAACCTGAGAACATGTAAATACAAGTAAATGATCAACAAACAACACAGAAATACAGCCAGAGAGTCTGGTTCTGTCCTGTGGTCTCGCCTTGGCTTCAGTTTGGTTTAGTCCTGTGAGAACAAGAGAAACACAGATCATTAAAATAAACTCAAAGCTCTGGATGTTTACAGCATGGTGTTTAACTCTCAGCTCTATAAACTTCACTCTGAATGCAGGAGCCATAATTATGGGGGACTTCATCTTATACAAGCAGGAACATCTGTAACAGCTGGACCATGAAAATGAATGAATCTAAATCCTAAGATAGTACAGATTGGTGTGACTCCACCCCCTGGCTCCACCCACCACAGCAGAAAGCTACAACTACAGCAAGGTTGAATAATTAAGTTTAAGTTGTATTTATTTGTCACATCTACATTACTGTACAGTGAAATTCTTTTTCTGCATATCCCATTCTTGGGGGTTGGGGTCAGACCGGGTGTACAGGGTCAGCCATGATGCAGCTCTGGGTTAAGGGCCTTGCTCAAGGGCCCAACAGTGGCAGCTTGGCAGTGCTGGGGTGTGAACCCCGATTTTCCAGTCAACGACCCAGAGCCTTAACCACTGAGCTACCACCAATGCTCCCTTTAGACTAATTGAGGGTCCTGCGCAGCACAAGTTCAGACCGCGCAGACGATGCGCATCCACCCAGCAATGGCAAAACGAAAAGATGAAACATCTCTGCAACAGCCTAAGAAAAAGGTTTGTTCGACTTTTAAGCAAGAATAGCTAAATGAAATCGTTGAAACGGGTACAAGTGATGGTCCCGATAAGTCAGTTAAATTGTCTGACATATTTAAGCTATGGAGCTAATGGGATTGTGTGCAAAATTTGCTCCGAAGCTAAAATCAAATGAGAGTTTTCCACCGGAAAAACATGGACAGAGTGGAAATTTGACTACCTAAAACGCCACTTAACACAAAAATGTCACATTGACGCTGTGAAAGCATTGTGCAATCGAATGCATGGAACTGCAATTAACCAGCTTCTCAGAGAGTCGAGATAATCGAGAGAAAAACGTATTGACCTCGCCAATAAGAGCAAGTCAAACCCAGAACAAATATTGATCGATAATGTGCTACTTGCCATTAAAATGAAGTTTTAAAGGTACAGGTTTTGTAGGCTACATTATTAATAAATGCATAGTAATAAAGCATGCATTTAATGTGTTTGACTTGTGCAATATTTATACTGTTTGCTGAAATATAAATTTTAATATAACTTTATACATTACATTATGTTTAAGTATTGTGGTTAATTAACTGACAAAAGCTTTACACTTTATTTAAAAGGCTAAGTTACTATAACTAGGTCTGTAGTCACTGAAAGAAAACAGGCAGATAATATTTTATTATTGTGATGCATCTTTGTTTTCAGATGCTGTTTTGAGAGACGTTCCAAATCTCCACAGACCTGCATGGCCAGTCGAGAAAGGACTGATGAAGCACTATTGCACTAAAAGTTGTTAAAACTGTTAGAACTAAAACTGTTGTTTTGTTTGTATATGTTTTAAATACAATCTGGTTTAATAAAATGTGTTTGGTTAAAAATATTGATCATTCATTAATATAACATTTGTTGAACTGTTAATAGAATTGATTAAATATTCTATCAAACTATAGCCCCTCAGGTAATGGTAACATGCTGATTTTTGTGACTATATAAAAATTTTTGCTGAAATTGCTCACAGGTTAAATGTTTGCGCTCATAGAAATTTTTATTTGCTAAGCGCAGTAAAAAATTAGAGGGAATATTGGCTACCACCACCCCAACAGCCCACCAGGCAGTGGTATAATAATTTATTTAATAAATAAATAAATAAATAAATAAATATGTTTCACTATAAACCTGAAGTATATTATTTGACAAAAGTATCTGTGTGATCTGAAGAGGATTGAGGTTTTATACTCCACATGTCAGTCTGAGCACAGAAAGATTTGGAGTGTGATATTCCCCAACCTCATTAACTCTAAAGTCTCCACTAATTATTCAATTCTCTTCAAATTGAATTTACAGGGATTGTCATTTTATACAAAACACTATAAAATAATACAATAAAATCTTACTTCACCATCAATAACAACAATGAACAAGTCATTAATAATTAATTAATTATCATTTAATATTATTAGTTATCAAAGTTCATATGTATGGACCTAAATTTTAAAAAAATAATAATTTTTTTACAATTAAATATCTACATACTAAAGTTAGTTTAGTATATCCACACTTTTCTTCCAATCAGAAGAGCTCTGAGGTTTATTTTTAAAGATATATTAAACCATATGATTATAATGATCACATTACGAAGCCACGCCCCTCCACACTTAAATTACCTTTTAAAAAAAAGAAAGCGAGTCTTAAATGTGTGTTATAATGATCCTGATGATCTGAAGATTCTTTGTTGTTGTCGTTGGTGCAAAATAACAGAAGTAACTTTACATCATGTGTCTGATGGAGCAGATATTCTGGACAGATTCTACAAGAAAATGACCATCAGGTCTACATGCTCATGGTGGACACTTCACAGTGTCCAGGGTTTGAGAGATGCTCTTACTTTGAGAACAACGTGAGGACGAAGGAGCCGGTCTCTTTGGGTTTGTAGGTGAAAGGTACAATAAGGTAGAGTCCAGGTTTCAGTCTCAGGTACTCAGTGACCTCCCTGCTGTTAGAGAGAGCCTTGGACCTGGCCACTGGAGCGCTGGAGGAGAAAAAGGCAGCAGGAATGGCTCTCTGATCCTTCAGCTGAGGGAGAAATAACAGAAGGTGAAGGTTAACGTTAGATCTGACCAAGTCTGATCTCGGAACTGAGTCTGATTTGAGTGTAGAGTGGACACTGAGAGGTGTGGAATATAGAACTGTACTCACATCTGGAGGAACCTGTAAAGAACATGAAGATAAACAAATCATACACTTCAAAAATCACACAAACTACACACACACGCACTCACACACACACACACACACACACAGAAGGAGACACTGACCGCAAAAACACTGAACCCGATGTTATGGTTCTGGACATGGTGCCTGTGTCTGCTGTTGGGTTTCTGCATCAGAGACACCAGCAGGTTTAACCCCTGACCTTCAGCACGGTCCGTCTCTCCAGCAGAGATCTTCACTCTGTACTGAGGATTCTTCCAGAAACTCTCTGAGTATAGAAATGATTCAAATTATTATAATCATCTTGTAGCACTCATTTACTCACAATTCCCACTGACCCAGAGATATGCTTCATTCATTAATTCATTGACTCATTAACTCATTAATTACTTAACTTATGAATTCAATAACTCATTAACTCAGTAACTCATTAACTCATCGACTCATTAACTGATTGATAATTAAAGAGTAATTGATATACGGTGTTGGGAAAATCTTCATGTCTAATCTTCTACATTGAAGCTGGTCATCAGTACAGCAGCTCTGTTTGTTGTGAATAAACACCTACGCTTGTTCTCCATGGATCCACCGGCCGTGTTCTCGTCCCAATGGCCTTCATAACATGTTGTGGTCCAGCTGCGTTCTGATGATCCATCCAGGAACGCTGGACTCTGACAGCAGATATCCACATTAGCAAAGCTTCTGCAGAAATCCTCCACTGACATCCTGAGAGGACAGAAGAAAACCAATGTTTTGAATGTAGTGTAGAATGTAGAATGTAGTGCAAGAGCTTCCAGATGTTTTTGAGACAAACACAAAGAGTGAAGATCTGTATTTCCTAATGACAATATAATACACTTTAATCAGAATATTTTAGTGTTTACTTTTAATTTAAACTTAAATTGTTTCCACAAATAAGAGTTTTTCATTCAGATCGTTTGTGATATTTTAAAGAGGAGTGATGAGACCTCCTGGAGTCAAGAAGAAAATATAAGTGATTGATTTAACACTTGGTTTTTTAGTTACTGCACAATTCCATAAATCTATGTCTCTTTCATTTCAGGGAGCTGTGTGGAATCTCATCCTGAAAACACCTGAACAACTTCACCAACCATCACTACATCTCCAATCAGCATTGTGATTTTGTCTTCTGATGAGAACCATTTTTTGGACATGAAAACCATCAGCAGGTTTGGTAAGAAAAGTAGAGAAAAAACATCTGGAGTAAAAACACCTGGAGATGGATCACTGAGGTTTTGGTGCACTTGTGGAGATTAATTTCTCACAGAAGATCATCTCCTCACTGTCTGCTGTCCACACTGGGAACAAGACCAGCTGATTTTTTTTTCAGTCTGTCCAGTGTGGGTGAGTCTGTGCTCATGATAGCTTCAGATTCCTGTTCCTGACAGGAGAGGAACCTGATGCATAGCTTTGACAGGCTGTGCTGCGAGATGCTTTCCTGCTCTCCATGGCTGAAAAGACGGATTATTTGATTATTTACTGATATCCCATAGAGCTGTCTCTCACTGAGTGTTTGTTTTTTCTCCCCAAACTCTAGATACTGGTGCGTTGAAAATCCCAGCAGGAGATCTGAAAGATTTAAACCAGTCCATCTGGCACCAGCAATCATGCCACGGTTAAAGTCACAGAGATCAGACTGATCTTCAGTCTGATGTTTGATGTGCCTTGAGGACTTGTAGCTGAGTGACTATACATAGAGAGAAATAGTTAAAGAAACACTAAATGAATGTTGATCAGTGAGCATCTCATCTCTGAAGCCCAGTGAAGAGTGACGTCACACCGCCTCAGATAGATGATGATGTTATACATGGAGGAGAGTCTGTAGATCTGACACTACAGGAGGAGACTCAGGACTGATCTTCTCTCCAGGGCAGGAGACACAAAATATTAACTTCCAAGTGATGTGTACACGTAATAACATTTTTTTGAATTTAACACATTAAACAGCTCAGGAACATGGTGTAGTTTCAGTGAAACTACACCATGTTCCTGAGCTGTTTAATGTGTTAAATTCATGCTGTTCTTCATGAAGGGTGCCAATACTTTTCTCAAACACAAGTGAAAGGATGAATAAGACTCACCAGAACTCTCCATCTTCTTTACTATGTAAGAGCTTTGAGCGTTCCTCGGGTTCTACAGACCCCCACAGTGGTGACCTGAAGGATAGAGTAGGATGTCAGTGTGGAACAGAGACATGAATAAAACAGGAAATGAAATGAATAAAGGTGTGATGAGAAAGTGACCATGTCACTCCACACCTGCCTGGCATTTCTACAGCTTTATACTCTACAGTGTCTGTGTCAATGGTCAGGATATTATGGTATAGTGAAGATTAGATTCAAACAATATTTCAGGTGTGGATTTGGAACAAGCAAGTGTTCTCCAAGAGTGAGAAGAGGAAGAGGAAACATCATGAACCCAGTGGAACCTTATGAACTTCAAACACTTGACAGAAATCAGCTGCTGATCTGCATGTCCATCTCCACACACCTCATACACTGGAACCTCAGCACAGGAATGGAATTGGTTCTGGAGGCAAGATCTTAAGGTGAAGATGTAAATTGCAATATGCAATTTTTTTCATCAGAAATAATGTAAGAGATAATCTGTTCTAGCTGCCCAAACATCTGACCGATATGACCAATACAAAGCGTATGTAAACTGCTTACAAAGAACTGACCCAAGCAAAGCATTCCATGTCAAGTCTCCTCACAGGAAGTCGTGCCAACAAGCTTGGGCTAAAAATAGAACAGAGTGCCAACACCACCAATCTGTCCACAAAAAAACACCAAAAATCAAATAGCTTTAGAACACATGCTGAAGGCAGTGTTGGTATCATGGGATGACCCTTCCACACAGTTTTCGCTTGGCTTTCCACTGATGCTGAGTTCTGACCGGCTCCTGGACGGCTCTGGGTCATTGACCGGATGATCGGGGTTCAAGCCCCAGTACCACCAAGCTGCCAATGTTGACAAATAAAGACAACTTAACTTAAACTTAGTCGCCATTCGGTTCCTTCATTCGTGTGCTGAAAATGCTTCGCATGCTGATGCTAATTTAGTGCAAAATTTCAATTCAGTAAGGTGAAAATTTGTAAGAGAGGGCATTCACATACCCAGGTTCCACTGTACTCTCACGGTCAGTTCACACTGATGTGTGTGTTATGAGGAGTTATGTTAGTATTGTTGTTGTTCACTGACTCACACTTGTACAGTGTACCAGGAAGTCATGGAGGTGTGTGTTCCCGTGTGGGGGTTTTTTCTGATATTTCACAATACATAAGCTAACAGGTTTATGATTGTTGTGAAACGGTGTAATGAGTAATGATGAAGTGGTACAGAATGTCCGGTGGTGTGATGTACAGCTGAGTGAGGAAGGAGGGACAATAAACAGATGTCTGGTTCAGTCATCAATGAATCTGTGTAAACTCCTCTACCTGTCACTCCAGTCACCTTTCCACTCTCTACGTCCCCAGGGGTTCAGGAGACGCACCAGTTTAACCGACTCACCTTCACTCATCACCTGTTACACACACACACACACACGTGTAAATATTGTCTTTCAGGGACAGAAGAATTCATCTATTTGAGTGAGAATCAAATAAAAGTGAGAAATGGACACAAACATGGTGGAGAAACAGGAAGTGGGACTGACCACATGCTCCACCTGTGATCATGTTTATAGACTGAACTGAACTGATGTTAAAATAATTATTTAGGAAAACTTCATCAGAAAGCAGAACAGTGTTGTGTGTTGATCGCACACTTTTCGACACTATTCTGTCCAGTCTCTTCATGAGAATCATTTAATAAGAACTTCATTATTTCTCTCTTCATTGCTGAACTTCACTTCTCTCCACAGATTTAACAGATCTGTGTTTCATCATTTCTCCTCTTTCACAGCAGTCTATCACACACACACACATACACACACACACACACACACCCACAGACTCAGGCAGTGTGATGAGATAGAGGTTCAGTAAACTGAGCACTAAAGCAGAGAGATTTGAGATAGCAGTCATGTCAGACTCGTACCTTGGTGACTCCAGTAACGGTGTAGGCGTGGCCCTCCACTATACCGTTAGGAAGCTCTGTGTTAGCAGAAGTGGCCTGAACAAAATAACAGATACAGTAAAGAAAGTTAACCTCAGCAATGTGTGTATGTTTGGAGAGTGTGTGTAGAGTAAGTGTGTGGTGCGTGTGTGTGTGTGTATATACTGAGTGAGTGTGTGTGTGTGTGTAGAGTGTAATGTGTGTGTTTACCCCTGCGTGTGAACCACAGCCCATACATGAGTTGTACTGTTTATAGAGCGTGTGTGTATAGAGTGTGTGTGTGTGTGTGCATATAGAGTGTGTGTGTGTATAGAGTGTGTGTGTGTGTGTGTTTACCCCTGCGTGTGAACCACAGCCCATACATGAGTTGTACTGTTTAGAGAGTGTGTGTGTGTGTGTGTGCATATAGAGTGTGTGTGTGTGCATATAGAGTGTGTGTGTGTGCATATAGAGTGTGTGTGTGTATAGAGCGTGTGTGTGTGTGTTTACCCCTGCATGTGAACCACAGCCCATACATGAGTTGTACTGTTTATAGAGTGTGTGTGTGTGTGTGTGTGTGTGTGTGTGTGTGTGTGTGTGTGCATATAGAGTGTGTGTGTGTATAGAGTGTGTGTGTGTATAGAGTGTGTGTGTGTATGTGTATAGAGTGTGTGTGTGTATGTGTATAGAGCGTGTGTGTGTGTGTGGTGTGTGTGTGTTTACCCCTGCATGTGAACCACAGCCCATACATGAGTTGTACTGTTTATAGAGTGTGTGTGTGTGCATATAGAGTGTGTGTGTATAGAGTGTGTGTGTGTATGTGTATAGAGTGTGTGTGTGTGTGCATATAGAGTGTGTGTGTGTATAGAGTGTGTGTGTGTGTGTATAGAGTGTGTGTGTGTGTGTGTGTTTACCCCTGCATGTGAACCACAACCCATACATGAGTTGTACTGTTTATAGAGTGTGTGTGTGTGTGTGTGTATAGAGTGTGTGTGTGTATGTGTATAGAGTGTGTGTGTGTGTGTGTGTGTGTATAGAGTGTGTATGTGTATAGAGCGTGTGTGTGTGTGTATAGAGTGTGTGTGTGTGTATAGAGTGTGTGTGTGTGTGTGTGTATAGAGTGTGTGTGTGTATGTGTATAGAGTGTGTGTGTGTGTATAGAGTGTGTGTGTGTGTGTGTTTACCCCTGCGTG
The DNA here is from genome assembly GCF_019097595.1 of Hemibagrus wyckioides. Lineage (NCBI taxonomy): Eukaryota > Metazoa > Chordata > Actinopteri > Siluriformes > Bagridae > Hemibagrus > Hemibagrus wyckioides. The sequence continues at coordinate 34,279,530 of NC_080710.1, read as the reverse complement.
TGAACCACAGCCCATACATGAGCTGTACTGTTTATAGAGCGTGTGTGTGTGTGTGTGTGTATAGAGTGTGTGTGTGTATGTGTATAGAGTGTGTGTGTGTGTGTGTGTTTACCCCTGCATGTGAACCACAGCCCATACATGAGTTGTACTGTTTATAGAGTGTGTGTGTGTGTGTGTGTGTGTGTATAGAGTGTGTGTGTGTATGTGTATAGAGTGTGTGTGTGTGTGTGTGTGTATAGAGTGTGTGTGTGTGTATAGAGTGTGTGTGTGTGTGTGTTTACCCCTGCGTGTGAACCACAGCCCATACATGAGTTGTACTGTTTATAGAGTGTGTGTGTGTGTGTGTGTGTGTGTATAGAGTGTGTGTGTGTATGTGTATAGAGTGTGTGTGTGTGTGTGTGTGTATAGAGTGTGTATGTGTATAGAGCGTGTGTGTGTGTGTGTGTATAGAGTGTGTGTGTGTATGTGTATAGAGTGTGTATGTGTATAGAGCGTGTGTGTGTGTGTATAGAGTGTGTGTGTGTGTATAGAGTGTGTATGTGTATAGAGCGTGTGTGTGTGTGTGTGTATAGAGTGTGTGTGTGTGTGTGTGTATAGAGTGTGTATGTGTATAGAGCGTGTGTGTGTGTGTATAGAGTGTGTGTGTGTGTATAGAGTGTGTGTGTGTGTGTGTGTATAGAGTGTGTGTGTGTATGTGTATAGAGTGTGTGTGTGTATAGAGTGTGTGTGTGTGTTTACCCCTGCGTGTGAACCACAGCCCATACATGAGCTGTACTGTTTACAGAGCGTGTGTGTGTGTGTGTGTGTATAGAGTGTGTGTGTGTATGTGTATAGAGTGTGTGTGTGTGTGTGTGTATAGAGTGTGTATGTGTATAGAGCGTGTGTGTGTGTGTGTGTGTATAGAGTGTGTGTGTGTATGTGTATAGAGTGTGTGTGTGTTTACCCCTGCATGTGATCCACAGCCCATACATGAGTTGTACTGTTTATAGAGCGTGTGTGTGTGTGTGTGTATGTGTATAGAGTGTGTGTGTGTATGTGTATAGAGTGTGTGTGTGTGTATAGAGTGTGTGTGTGTGTGTGTTTACCCCTGCGTGTGAACCACAGCCCATACATGAGCTGTACTGTTTATAGAGCGTGTGTGTGTGTGTGTATAGAGTGTGTGTGTGTGTGTGTGTGTGTTTACCCCTGAGTGTGAACCACAGCCCATACATGAGTTGTACTGTTTATAGAGCGTGTGTGTGTGTGTGTGTATAGAGTGTGTATGTGTATAGAGCGTGTGTGTGTGTGTGTATAGAGTGTGTGTGTGTATGTGTATAGAGTGTGTGTGTGTGTGTGTGTATAGAGTGTGTGTGTGTATGTGTATAGAGTGTGTGTGTGTGTGTGTGTGTGTATAGAGTGTGTGTGTATAGAGTGTGTGTGTGTATGTGTATAGAGTGTGTGTGTGTGTGTGTGTGTGTGTTTACCCCTGCATGTGATCCACAGCCCATACATGAGTTGTACTGTTCTGCTCGGTACAGTAGAGCCCAGTGCTCCGGATGATCCGGCTTCAGTCTGAGTGTTAAATGAACTCCTCCAATGAAATCACACAGAGCCTCAGAAATCAAACCACCATGAAGATCTGCGTAGGAGCCACACACTCTAAACACACACACACACATCAAAACCTCCATGTAGGTGTGTATAGGAGCCACACACGACCATATTTTAGAGCTGTAACATAAATCCACATGAATGTGTCGTACTTGGCGTAGGCTTTCTCCAGCAGCGCAGGCCAGAACTCATTACGAGTTTTACAGTGAACAAAGATCAGCTGTCCGTCAATCGTGGGCAATTTATCATCGATCACCACATCCACCCACTTCCCAAACCTCCAGAACTGAAAAGACATCATTAAAATTAGAGGTCATCTCAGAACACTAACATTTCCTGTACACAGGGTCGAGTAATCAGTAATGGTCAGTGGTGCTGTGTGTGAGGACTGATTGATGTACACACCCTAAAATGAAATATTCCAGCATAATCCTTTCTGAAGGACTGGCCTACAGGGATGATCTGATCCATGATCTTTGGCTGAAACGTAATGGCACCGATCGCAGCCAGAAACCAGCAGTTTCCTAAAAGAACATTAAATAAAAATAGGAGATAAACTCAGAAAGGATGTACTGATGCTGTACAATACTGAGATTATTATACAGAGTCCAGAGTGTCCAAGCCACATGGAGTCAGAGTGATCATGAGAAGAACAAACCAGTCATCACTGTGGAACATCACATGCACAAGAACTTAAACAATCAACTGTATCATAGATAAAACTGTTACTGAGAGGAACATCTGAGAAGAATATGCAGAAAAGAAGATGTTTCCTGATATCCATGAAAAAATGTGAAGATTCATTTATCTTCTTTACACAGCTGTGTTTACTGAGTTCTAGATTCTGACTGGTCAGAAGTGTTGGAGCAGTAGAGCTCCTTCACAGTGAACATTACAACCTGAAGCCTCTGCATGCCTGTGTCTGAGCCTGTTAAACTCACCGAGCTCTCCCTGAGCCAGGTCAAACCTCGACTCGCTGTCTACAACGAGATGGGGGTCAGACACCATTTTCTGTAAAGTGGAGAAGTGGAAATTAATCACATGAACAATTCAGAAATATCTGACATCAAGTGTTCAAGAAGGAAACTGTAAAACTGGAAGAATACAAGAAATACAGAAACATCACAGGTGAGCTCAGACTCCTGACAGAATCATGGGATATGGTGAGGTAGTAACAGTACCATATAGTAGGTAGGTCGGTAGTTAGGTTGGTAGGTAGGTCAGTCAGTCAGTAGGTAGATAGGTAGGTCAGTCAGTCGGTAGGTAGGTCAGTCAGGAAGTCGGTAGGTCGGTAGGTAGGCAAGTTGGTAAGTAGGTTGGTAGGTAGGTTGGGTAGTAGGTAAGTCGGTAGGTAGGTAGTTAGGAAGGTAGGTAGGCCAGAAGGTAGGTAGGTTGATAAGTAGGGAGGTAGGTCGGGGTGACAGTAGGTAGGTAGGTCGACATTTATCTGTCAACCTATAATATCGACATTTATATATTTATACACTAATTACAGCATTCCCTGGGAGAAGAAACCTTCAGAGCCGGATTAACCAACATCACAAGATTTAGGAAGATTTTTCAGTCCTATCAATTACAAGGGACTTTTTGTGGAATAACACAATTCATTGACATCATCATTATTATTATTATTATTATTATTATTATTATTATTATAACAGCTGACTCACCGTAGGTCTGATCCACTCCACTCTTTCCAGCTCGGAGTGAGACAGCAGCCCTTCACCGATGGAGCTCTCGTTTGGGAGAAATTTATCATCCAGGAATCTCGCATTGTATTTTACAAAATCTCTCTTTAGCTCTTTGTAATTCTGCCCCAGAAATCTCTCAGGGTTGGAGTAAGATCCCACGCTATCTGTCACGTCCTTATCCCTGACTAAAAGGTCTGGCATCATTGGAGTCCTGTTCAAAGAAAAAAACACAAACTATTTTTATTATTGTAGGTTTGACTGGGATAGAAAAATGTTTATTTGTGGGAAAAAAGGTTAAAAATTAACAATGCATATAAAAGAGAAAAGAATGAGAAAATACTGGTGTGTAAAAAGTGAAGAAAAGGTCACTTAATAAATAAGAAAAAGAAATTGTATGATAAATCTCACATCTACACAGGAATTAAAGACTGCATCATACTAAATGAGTTTCTGAAGCATTTTAATCCTTCTGACTGAGCTGCTGTTCTGCTTTAAGTTGAAAATATTATGAATAAATTTGAACTGCTGTAACATTATGCAAATGATGATTTGGCTGTAAAGAAACAAGGTTACGGTTTAATGACATGCCCTGACGTTTAACATTTAACTCTTTAGGTGATATGAAATGTATAAATCCAGTTCACAAAAACTAGCAGCTTGAGAAAATATATAAATAAACACACTTTCTGCCACAATTATTAGAATGTTGTGGAATTATGCCCTAGGTGAGGTGGACATGGCCTGAGGCACGTCAGAAGGCAGTGTGGTGTGGACACTTTCATTCTTTCCTGCCTTTAAATACCGTAAAAGTATAAACCTCTTGCTTCCATATGATACCATTTAAATTCTTAACCTACGGTACAATATGATGGAATTTGACTGAGTTTTGGATGTAAACAACTTCAGAAACCGGAATGTCGTTCATTCAGAAATAATGAATGGTGATGGAGTGAAGGACCATCGGGTCACACCTCAGTCTAAACACAAGAATTCTTTTGTTTATGTGTCTGTTTGACCTTTTCCTTTTATTCCGACTGTGTGATTGTTCCTGTTCAGGCTGTCAGTAACACCTACCTGTTATTGTCTGGTGTGTTTGCACACGTGTGTGTGAGTGTGTGTGTGAGTGTGTGTGTGTGTGGGGGGGGGGGTACTACAGAACCTGTTTTAGTGGTTGAGAATGTGGAGCTGTGTGCCTTATGGCTAGTTTCAGGTATAAACATTATTGTAAACAGGACCATTAAAAATCAAGGAAGTTTCTACTGATCAGAGCGGTCACCTTAATGGTTTACTTTAGTAGAGATCTGACCCTTTACATTATATATATATATATATATATAGACAGACAGATAGATAGATAGATAGTTAGATAGATAGATAGATAGATAGATAGATAGATAGATAGATAGATAGATAGATAGATAGATAGATAGATAGATAGATAGATAGATAGATAGATAGTTTATTCATCGCACTGGAAAATTTACATCAGTGTGTTTGCACAACTCTTTCAACAACAGTTTCTACATAAACCTTGTTTACTTCCCTTCCTGAAATCCAGACAGCAGCAGAACCTGACTCTAATCAGAAAGAATGAAGAGCTCTTACCTGAGCAGGAAGGTTACGTCTGGTGAGTGTGACGTGTTTGGAGCAGTTAGAGAGGACTGACCCCGACTCTTATAGTATTAATGACGAAAGGGTGGAATTCCCCGAGTCCTTACCCTGAGGGACGTCTCTCTCTCACTGATACAACTGGTGTGACGAGTCCTGATGAGATCTGCGGAGCCGCTGCGCTGCGATCCCAAATGCCATGAGGTTTACCTGCTGAACACGCAACCGAGCGCTTTCTGGAGCAAAACAAAAACAGGAAGTGATGCGTCACATGTTAAGAGGGGAAAAAATACACTGCTACTTCCTGCATTTACATACGCAGACACAGACGTGATTAGTATTGACATCATAAACATACAGGATATAAAAAATACCAACATTATTAAAATCAAACATTATTAATTTCAAAGAAGATAAGTTCTGAAGAAGAGATTTACTTTAATGTTTATGAATATGTTGTGATGTAGAAATGATAAATAAGTTAAACAGCCTAAAGTTGCAGTTTTAATATAATGGTACAGCTAATTGCTCAGAAATAAGATCACATCATTAGAGACAGAAAGAGTTATAAAGGGGTGAGGGGTGGTGTTATAAAGGTGTGATGAAGGGGGGGGGTGTTAAAGTTGGGGGTGGTGGTGTTATAAAGATGTTATGAAGGTGGGGGTGTGTTTTAAAGGTGAGGGGTGTGTTGTAAAGGTGAGGAGAGTATTAAAGTTGGGGGTGTTATAAGGGTGTTATAAAGGTGGGGTTTGTTGTAAAGGTTTTATAAATGTGAGGGGTGTGTTATAAGGGTGAGGGGTGTTTTAAAGTGGGGGGGGTTAAGGGTGAAGGGTGTATTATAAAGGTGTTATAAATGTGAGGGGTGTGTTATAAGGGTGAGGGGTGTTTTAAAGTGGGGGGGGGGGTAAGGGTGAAGGGTGGATTATAAAGGTGTTATAAATGGGAGGGGGGGGTTATAAGGGTGAGGGGTGTGTTAAAGTGGGGGGGGTTAAGGGTGAAGGGTGTATTATAAAGGTGTTATAAATGTGAGGGGTGTGTTATAAGGGTGAGGGGTGTTTTAAAGTGGGGGGGGTTAAGGGTGAAGGGTGTATTATAAAGGTGTTATAAATGTGAGGGATGTGTTATAAACTGGGGGGGGGGGTTATGGGTGTGTTATAAAGGTGAAGAGTGTGTTATAAAGGTGGGGGGTGTATTAAAGGTGAGGGGTGTGTTATAAAGGTGAGGGGGGTGTATTAAAGGTGAGGGGTGTGGTATAAAGGTGGGTGGTGTGTTATAAAGGTGAGGGGTGTGTTATAAAGGTGGGGGGTGTATTAAAGGTGAGGGGTGTGTTATAAAGGTGAGGGGGGTGTATTAAAGGTGAGGGGTGTGTATTAAAGGTGGGGGGTGTATTAAAGGTGGGGGTGTATTAAAGGTGAGGGGTGTGTTATAAAGCTGAGGGGGTGTATTAAAGGTGAGGGGTGTGTTATAAAGGTGGGGGGATGTATTAAAGGTGAGGGGTGTGTATTAAAGGTGAGGGGTGTGTATTAAAGGTGAGGGGTGTGTTATAAAGGTGGGGGGGTGTATTAAAGGTGAGGGGTGTGGTATAAAGGTGAGGGGTGTGGTATAAAGGTGAGGGGGTGTATTAAAGGTGAGGGGTGTGTATTAAAGGTGAGGGGTGTGTATTACAGGTGTGGGGTGTGTTATAAGGGGGGGGGGGTGTATTAAAGGAGAGGGGTGTGGTATTGAGGTGAGGGGTGTGGTATAAAGGTGGGGGGGTGTATTAAAGGTGAGGGGTGTGTTATAAAGGTGTGGGGGGGTATGAAAGGAGAGGGGTGAGAACTAAAGGTGAGGGGTGTGTATTAAAGGTGAGGGGTGTGTTATAAAGGTGGGGGGGTGTATTAAAGGTGAGGGGTGTGTATTAAAGGTGAGGGGTGTGTTATAAAGGTGGGGGGTGTATTAAAGGTGAGGGGTGTGGTATAAAGGTGAGGGGTGTGGTATAAAGGTGGGGGGGTGTATTAAAGGTGAGGGGTGTGTTATAAAGGTGGGGGGGTGTATTAAAGGTGAGGGGTGTGTATTAAAGGTGAGGGGTGTGTTATAAAGGTGGGGGGGTGTATTAAAGGTGAGGGGTGTGGTATAAAGGTGAGGGGTGTGGTATAAAGGTGGGGGGGTGTATTAAAGGTGAGGGGTGTGTATTAAAGGTGAGGGGTGTGTTATAAAGGTGGGGGGGTGTATTAAAGGTGAGGGGTGTGGTATAAAGGTGAGGGGTGTGGTATAAAGGTGGGGGGGTGTATTAAAGGTGAGGGGTGTGTATTAAAGGTGGGGGGGGTGTATTAAAGGTGAGGGGTGTGTATTAAAGGTGAGGGGTGTGTATTAAAGGTGGGGGGGTGTATTAAGGTGAGGGGTGTGTTATAAAGGTGGGGGGGGTGTATTAACGGTGAGGGATGGGTTATAAAGGTGAGGGGTGTGTTATAAAGGTGAGGGGTGTGTTATAAAGGTGAGGGGTGTGTGTATTACAGGTGAGGGGGGTGTTATAAAGGTGGGGGTGTTATAAAGGTGGGGGGTGTTATAAAGGTGGGGGGGTTATAAAGGTGGGGGGGTGTTATAAAGCTTTATAAAGATGTAGGAAACGCAGTGGTAAAAACTGAGGATAAATTACTTTGTTGTTCAGATTTGTACAGAATGTTCATCTTCTGCTTGATATTGAATAAAATGTGATTATTAACAGTTAAGAGGTTAATAATAATGAATGATTTGGCCCCTCCCACACCTGTGACCTGTGTAGAGACACTGCAGAGTGAACAGTGGAGGATGTTCTGTACCTCACTCAGCTCCTGCAGCTTTCCTCTCAGCAGATACAAACTGAAACATCAGAACATCTCTGACATTAGAGAAGGTCATTCAGATTAATTGAGAGACACTGATGGTCTGAGGACAGGTCAGTGCACTGCGTGGACAATGCTCATTTCCCTTTAAATGGAAGAAGATCAAAGTTCATTTACTTCATTTTTTTTATTTTAAAGATTTGACAGGATTTTATTACAGCTATAGGATAATCAGATAACGGGTAATTCCTTACAGCTCCAGGGCCCCAGGCTGAGTTCAGGTCACTGTGTGTGTGTGTGTGTGTGTGTGTATGGACTTTCACCTTCTCTCATTGTGTCCCTGTGGATCGGTGTGGTCAGTGTGAGGGACAGGGTGAGCACTGATGATTTTACTGGCTGTAATTCTTTATGAAACTGGTTCTTATTTGGAATTCCGACATGACTTTCGTGAGTTGGGTTTGCAGAAACACAAAGCAGGGATTGAGGCAGGAATGCAGCTGAACCGGTCTGTGTCACGGCTCCAGGGCTCTCACACTCCACTGGGTTTTATCTGCACGAGAGGCAGGACACCCATCAACAGCAGCTGAATAAACTGTTTAAAGGTGAACAGGTAAAACACTGAAGGAGTTGTTCAAATGGACAGAAACCTGTTATATTATTTCCTGTCCAGTGTCACCCAGATGAGTATGAGGTTCTCTTCTGAGCCTGGTTCCTCTGAAGGTTTCTTCCCCAGATCATCTCAGGGAGTTTCTCCTCACCACCATCACCTCTCATTAGGGATAATAGTTACTTTACTTTACACTTCTATCAGTTCTCTCTGTTTCTATACTTCTGTAAAGCTGCTTCTATGTCCAGTGTTAAAAGCTCAATACAAATAAACTGAATTAAACATTGTTCCAGAAATCAATAATAAAGTGTTAGATGCTGCAGGTACAATCAGGAGAATATCACATACACTGAACACCGCATCATGACACTTTATTAATCCCAGGGGGAATAGCTTTACTGTGTTACAGCTGCTCTAATAAAAATAGAAGAGAGAAAGAAAGAAATATTATATACTCTATACAAGGAGAAAACCGAAAAGAAAAAAAAGAGAAAAAAGAAAAAATGTCACAGATTTAACACCAGATCAAAGAAAAAGGGAGTGAAATAGATGTGAACTGAAGTGCTATAAACTGAAGTATTATAGACTGTGATGTGTGCGAGTCAAATAGCAGAATGCGGTGTGATGAGGAAGAATATTTCATATTTCATCTTTTGTTGCCATGGTTGTGTGGGAAAACATATTTTGAGGTCACTAATATCTATTAAAAAATCTCTTTGAATAATTATTTACATTTCCCAGCTCTCACCACCAAATGGTGATCAACTCAGACAGTGATCAGGAACAGTTCAGGGTCGACTCTGGGGATCTTTCTCCCATTCTATGCTCTGTTTAAGAGTATCACCTCTATGCTTCTGTATTGTCACACCCTCAAGGCCTGCCCACTCAAGGCCTTTAAACCTGAAAAAGTTCCTTTTCACTGGGACTCGGTGACTACAGCACCACCGCAGTGTGTTCTGATCTCCAAAAAAACATTCCTGCTGAACAATACTTCAGAGTCCCCTGGTCTGCTTTGGTCAATTCACAACAGTGACCAGCTGAGATGCTGAGGTTGGCAGGTGGGGGTGTGGCTTAGAGGGACACTACAGTGGGAAATACAGATAATTAATATGGCACTTTATAATAATAATAATAATAATAATAATAATAATAATAATAATAATAATAATATACAGGTGTTGTATCTCTCTCTCTGTCTCTGATAGCATGCTGAGAATAAAACATTTGTCTTTCAGATGACATTTAAAGCCCCTGGAATTCAGCCTAACATGTCATTTCCTGTGTTTTTGTACAGAACATGCCATGCCACTACACAAACATGTTCTCCTGTCGTGATCCTGCTGTACTCTTAAGTTGAGTAAGCTGTCTTTATTACAGAATTTCCCCAATTACAGCAGTATGATGAAAGCAGCTAGAGTATTTCCCAAGTGTGTACATGTGTTTCTCAGAACACCATCATTCCCAGAACAGTCTCTCAGACACACACACAGCATTAACACAACTGATCACATCCTGGTTTTGTTTAGAGGTTTGTCTTTATACTTATGTCATGTGTGTTTTGAACTACATACAGGTTATAAATGGTGTTATTGATTTAATGCACTCACTTTCACTATTTCAATTCTTATCACTATTTCAATTCTTATCACATTAGAGATAATGTATTTCAGAGATGAAGTTAGTATTTAATTAAAGCATGCCAGTTGAAACAGGGTGCTAAAGTTATTATTTAAGGTGTGAATCTTTCACACTCATACAGACACAAAACCACTATTCATTTCAAACCCCAGTGTGTGTATCAGAGCCTGGACACGCTGCTGCACCTCACTGTGGGTTTGGAGATGTCTGGAGGAGATAAAAGTGTAGCTGGGGATTGAGACGTCTGGGTCATCCCTCTGGGCCTGTTACACCATGACACACAACAGGAAAAAAGAAGAAATAGCTATTTGTTTAAGTGAAAAACAAAAGGCCCGTGTGATATGTGACTTCAGTGAGTAATGGTGTCATTAAAAGTGCACACCTGTTGTGAGAACTGATGAAGAGATCTAGTGCAGTGTGATAAAAGAGCAAGAGCTAGGACTGAGACTGGGACAGGAACACGACTCTGTGAGAGGAAAAAATGTCCAGATGTGTGGTAGTCATGATGATAGAGTGTAAAGGTGTAAAATTTCACCTGTGTTTCACCTGGTACTCTGTGGTTTGTCCACTCGAGCAGGTATAGAAGGATGAAAATTGCAGTCTCAGATAAACTGGACTTTTGTAGCCCCACCACTCTCCACTCACTCCTGTTCACTAAACACACTCTTTAAATGATCTGGAGATTTAACACATCATACCTTATGGCAGTGTATCATTGCACAGCTCCAGTACAGTATCAGTGTGTGTGTGTGTGTGTGTGTGTGTGTATGTGAGTGTGTGTGTTGCTAACTTTAGGTGAGATGAGGTCATGGTCTGTGCTGAAATCTGCTTCACTGTCACACCTGGTTGGTCATCATGTTGTAGTTAACTGACAAGTGTTTATTTATATAATAGTGCTGGAAGATGAAATCATCACTTTCAACATACTGACTGTGTCCACCTGTGTCCACTCAACAAACCTAAAAAAGATTTCTGTTTACTTTTTTATATATTTAAATTTTCATTGAGGATTATTTTAAAAAGCTTAAAGAAACTTGTGAATGTTGAGCTGCATGTGGCCAGATATGTCAACAAGGTCATTTTTTAAATAAAATAACGTAATGTGTTAAAGCTTCCTGGTATCGCTGCTACACTATATTGCCAAAAGCTTTGGGACAGCCCTATAAATCATTGATTTCTGGTGTAGTTTTCTGAAGTTCTTCCACACCAAACTCACTCATCCATGTCTTTATGGACCTTGCTTTGGTCACTGGTGTGCAGTCATGTTGGAACAGGAAGGGGTCATCCCCAAACTGTTCCCACAAAGAGCATGAAATTGTCCAAAATGTCTTGGTATGAAGCTGAAGCATTAAGAGTTCCTTTCACTGGAACTAAGGGGCCGAGCCCAACCCCTGAAAAACAACACCTGAACACCTGAGGGGTGTCCCAATACTTTTGGCAATATAGTGTATCTAGTTTATAGCATATCCATGAACATCTCTATACATTTAACTCTATTATAAATGTCATTGGTTGTTGATTTATTTTCTACATGATGTGTATAAAATATATTTTTAAACCAGAGTTTCTTCTTGATCCAGTCAATGTTCTGATCTTCTGATCGGTTCTGATCAGTTTTGTTGATACTATGGCAAGATGGCGGACGCTACAGCAGCACGAGGTTGGGCTGTGTCTGTGTTTAAACGCCGCCAATTGAAACCTGAGATTTATAATACTGTTGACGGCTGTTAAAATTAAGACTCTAAGCCAGGAGGAAATCGTTTGATTCTGAGTGGATTGAGTCCTCAAAGAAGCTGCTGTTTGATCTCTGCTCCACTACGCGGCGAAATGTCTCCCATAAAGGTCCACAGAAAGACGTGAATAATATAAAATGCTGCCTTAAAGTGTTGAATGAACATGGTGAAAATACACCGAGATTTGTCTCTCATTTTTTGGATGAGCTGCCGCCAGTGACTTTTAATAATATGGATGTCTCAAGTTTGCTTGGGAGAATGGAGCAGCTGGCTGCTGAGCTTTGTTCCATGAAGCATGCAATGCAGCTACAAGCCAATGTAGGTGAAGATCTGCGAGCTATCGTAGTGGATATTAATCACAGAGTCAGTGTATTGGAGTGTTCTGCGGATCTGGCCTGTGGCGTTGGTCCAGAGGTCTCGGCTGTGACGGATAGAGCTACACATCTGAATGGCTCGGCGCCGTGGGCTGTACCTGTGGAGGCTTTGGATGTGGACACTGGTGAGGGAGTTGCGGCGGCGGCGACTCGTGACTTGAATGATCGGAGTGTGGAAAGTTTTGCGACGGTAGATGAAGCATGTGGATTAAAATCGACCTCAAACTCTCCGAAGTGGAGTCGTGTGGTGAAGATTGATTCTGTACATAGCAGATACAGCTCATTTAAAGTATCTGCTGAATGTAATGAGGTCAATGCGGGTGGGCCAGAGTGATGGGGATATGACCCACCGTTTTGTTGTTTACAGACTATTAGAGTACTGTGATATTTTATGTTTGCAAGAGACATTCTTAGCGATGCAAGATCTGGAAAAATTTAATTCTTTTAATATTAATTTTCATGGTGCTGGTGAATCAACAAGAGATATTAGTATGGGTTTAATTAAAGGTAGGATACCTGGGGGTGTGGCTATTCTGTGGAATAAAAAGTTGGACTCGCTTGTGAAGGTGGTTAGACTAGGTGTTAGCTGGTGTATTGCAATACAGCTTACTTATAAGGACAAGGAATTTGTTATCCTAAATGTATATACACCTTATGAAAGTCATTATAATGAGGATGAGTATTTAAATAGATTAGCATTTATTAATTCTTTTATTGAAAGTAACACTACTTCTAATGTATATGTCATTGGGGATATGAATGCGGACATTTCAGACAGAAATTCATTATTTTCTAAGCATATGGTTCAATTCTGTCAAGATGCTAATCTCATATTGTCTAGTAAAGTGCTCTTGCCTGAAGATAGTTATACTGATGTTAGTGATACAGCAACAACTGATCATATACCTGTTTCTATGTTGATAAAGGTGGAGTATTTTATAGCGAGATCGAACAATGAAAATAATGTGAATACTGCAAAAATGGATTGGTCAGGACTTACAAAGGGGGATCTTTTAGCTTATTATGCTGAAACAGAGTAATATTTATCTACCTAAGGATGCAATATTGTGTAGTGATATAAATTGTAAAGATGTTAATCATGGGAGGGATTTATGCTCTATGTATAATAAAATTGTAAATGTTTTGTATGATTGTAGTAAGTTGTACTTAAGACATAAGAATAAGGTAAATAATATTAGACCTGGATGGAGCAAGTACACTATATTGCCAAAAGTATTCGCTCACCTGCCTTGACTCGCATATGAACTTAAGTGACATCCCATTCCTAATCCATAGGGTTCAATATGATGTCGGTCCACCCTTTGCAGCTATAACAGCTTCAACTCTTCAGGGAAGGCTGTCCACAAGGTTTAGGAGTGTGTTTATGGGAATTTTTGACCATTCTTCCAGAAGCACATTTGTGAGGTCACACACTGATGTTGGACGAGAAGGCCTGGCTCTCAGTCTCCGCTCTAATTCATCCCAAAGGTGTTCTATCGGGTTGAGGTCAGGACTCTGTGCAGGCCAGTCAAGTTCCTCCACACCAGACTCTGTCATCCATGTCTTTATGGACCTTGCTTTGGTCACTGGTGCACAGTCATGTTGGAAGAGGAAGGGGCCAGCTCCAAACTGTTCCCACAAAGTTGGGAGCATGGAATTGTCCAAAATGTCTTGGTATGCTGAAGCATTCAGAGTTCCTTTCACTGGAACTAAGGGGCCAAGCCCAGCTCCTGAAAAACAACCCCACACCATAATCCCCCCTCCACCAAACTTTACACTTGGCACAATGCAGTCAGACAAGTACCGTTCTCCTGGCAACCGCCAAACCCAGACTCGTCCATCAGATTGCCAGATGGAGAAGCGCGATTCGTCACTCCAGAGAACGCATCTCCACTGCTCTAGAGTCCAGTGGCGGCGTGCTTTACACCACTGCATCCGACGCTTTGCATTGCATTGGTGATGTATGGCTTGGATGCAGCTGCTCAGCCATGGAAACCCATTCCATGAAGCTCTCTGCGCACTTCTTGAGCTCATCTGAAGGCCACATGAAGTTTGGAGGTCTGTAGCGATTGACTCTGCAGAAAGTTGGCGACCTCTTCGCACTATGCGCCTCAGCATCCGCTGACCCCGCTCCATCAGTTTACGTGGCCTACCACTTCGTGGCTGAGTTGCTGTCATTCCCAAACACTTCCACGTTCTTATAATACAGCTGACAGTTGACTGTGGAATATTTAGGAGCGAGGAAATTTCACTACTGGATTTGTTGCACAGGTGGCATCCTATTCACTGAGCTCCTGAGAGCGACCCATTCTTTCACAAATGTTTGTAAAAACAGTCTGCATGCCTAGGTGCTTGATTTTATACACCTGTGGCCATGGAAGTGATTGGAACACCTGATTCTGATTATTTGGATGGGTGAGCGAATACTTTTGGCAATATAGTGTATGTTGCAGAGTACCATGCTGAAGCACAGGAAGCCTGTAAATTATGGGTTTTGGCAGGCAGACCCAGACAAGGGCCTGAGTTTGAGTATAAGAAACTTACTAATGCTAGGTATAAGCATGCTATTTGTTCTATTTGTAAAAATGAACAAACCTTGAGAGCTGATTCTATGGCTATGAAGTTATAAATAATAATAATACGATTTTTGGAAGGAAGTGAGAATGTTAAATAATTGCGGGATATCTCTTCCATGTACTTTACAAGGAGTTTCTGGAGTAGAAAATATTGCAGTTATGGAGATTCCATTACTGTACTCTTTTTAATTGTGTGCAAAATGAGTTATACACTGTTGATAATGTTAAGGATAATGATTCAAATTGTCCTCAGCTGAACATCTTAAATATGGTAGTAAGAGGATAGCCACCCTTTTAGCTGTGTGTTTTAGTGGTTTTATGTTTCATGGTGTGTTACCAGATTCAATGTTGTCTGTCTTGTTAGTACCAGTTATTAAGGATAAAGCTGGTTTGGTGGGTAGTATTGATAACTATAGGCCCATAATTTTAGAGAAAATCTTGCTGGATAGGATAAATGTGTTTATTAACTCTACAGATAACCAGTTTGGTTTTAAGGCCAAATATGGTACTAACTTGTGCATATATGCTTTAAAGGAAATAGTAAATAAGTAGAGATAAAAACTCATCAGTTCTCATGTGTTTTATTGATGCATCATGTAAAGTTATTTATTAAAATGAGACAGAGGAGGGTCCCAGACTATATCGTGAGAATTTTAGCTTATTGGTATGGTCACCAGATGATGTGAGTAAAATGGGGTAATAAAGTTTCTGCACCGTTTGGGGTTAGCAATGGTGTACGACAAGGAGGAATATTGTCCCCTGTTCTTTTTAATCTTTATATGGATGATTTATCTAATTGCCTGAATGCTTGTAGAACTGGATGTATGATTGGGAACCGCTTGGTGAACCACATTATGTATGCAGATGATCTTGTGGTCCTTAGCCCTTGTAGTGCTGGTCTTCAACAGCTTTTAACCATATGTTCTTTATGGTCTTGAAAATGATATTCTATATAATAATAGTGTTGTGATGATTTGTAGAACCAAGGAAGACAAGAGTCTAAACTTTCCAGTGTTTAGATTGTCTGAGAAGGACCTTGCTGTGTGTGCAAAGGTGAAATATCTTGGTCATTTTATAACTGAGCGTATGACAGATGATGAGGACATTGAACAACAACGTTGCATGCTGTATATGCAGGCTAATATTCTTTTACGCAAATTTAATTCATGTTCAGACAAAGTGAAGACGTCACTCTTCAAAGCATATTATACATCACTCTGTACTGCACATTTGTGGACAAATTACTGAATGTCTAGCTTACAGAGACTACAAGTAGCTTATAATGATGCATTGAGAATGTTATTAAGGAAACCTAGATAGCGTAGTGCAAGTGAAATGTTTGTGAGTGTGGGAGTTAACACATTTAAAGCCATGTTACGTAATCTAATGTATAAATTTATCTGCTGGCTCAATGCTTCTGAGAATGAGATTGTCACGGGCCTATCAAATATAAAGTTTAGTACCACTCGTTATCAGTCAAAGTTGTGGATTCACTGGCACCATTTTATTTTTTTAATGTATTGATTTAAATGTTTTTTTGTTTGTTTGTTTTTTTGTTTTGTTCCCTTGTGTGTGTTTTGTGTTTTCTTTTCTACTTTTTTTTTTAAATATTGGACCTTGAGTCTGTAATAAA
>NC_080710.1:34233279-34253279 GCF_019097595.1 Hemibagrus wyckioides | reverse complement strand
GTAATCTGGAGCAGTGAATAAAAGCATGAAAAACTGTTTCTCTCTGTGAACAAAAAGGACAATCATGTGCAACATCAGGATTTAGAACAGAAATAAAAGAGTTCACAGAGATAATACAGTGTAAAATCCTCCATTGGAGGTCAGCAGCTTTTTTAGTTAACGGTGGTTTATACAGTGCATCCACTCTGGTTTAAAATCATCAGTAAAACCATGTACACTTCTCCATGGGGTGTCCACCCTCCCACTCAGCTTCTTCTTATTTAAAACCTTTACACACGCTCTGTAGAGCAGCTTCCCCGACACTGACCCAAAGTCCATCTCCCCTTCACCCCGGCACTCCAGGAGGGGGCCTGCACACCCGTCGAGGTCAGGAGCGATGTTCAGCTGGGGAAAGGGTTCGTCCTCTGTAGGACCAGTCTGTGTGTGTGAATAGTCCATTAGCTGAACACGCTCCTCTGATGTCAATGCAGATTTCCAGCGGTGTAGGAGCTGATTGACAACACGCAGGGACCGCAGTCCCATACGCGCTGCCAGGTCCTCCGACCTCGACAAGTCTGACCCTGCGATGTTCACAAGCTCCCGGAGCGTTATAATCCCTGAGGAGATGAGAGTTCTGGACAGTGCAGGGACGGTCACACTGGAGATGTCCAGTCTCCCGCCATACACCAGAGGCTCCTCCAGCAGCCAGTGTAGCATTCTGCAGCCCTTGTTCTGAAAAACGTTGTAGATTTTAAAAAGTCCACGGTAAAACACTGGTAATCCTGAAATGTTCAGCATTTTTGTGTCCATTAAAAACAACGCTCTGTCCAGCCCCAGTCCTTGAACTGTGCGTAATTATCCACTGGCTGCTGCTCTCCATACTAAGTCTCTGGGTCCAGTGAGGAGTCTCTGGATGAACTGGAGGCGGAAGGCTGCGGCTCTGCTGGACAGCTGGACCAGCCCCTGCCCTCCTTCCTCTTTCAGCAGATGGAGAACACTCTGTGGAATCCAGTGTAGACCGTCCCAGAAGAAGTCCACCAGCAGGTTCGGTGGCGGATCCACGCATGCCAGCTTGTGCCAGAGGGACGACGCGGCGAGGTTGTTGAGGACCAGCGTTCGCCCCCTGTAGGACATCTTTGGGACCAGCCGCTTCCACCTGCTCAGCCTGCCCTTCACCTGCTCTACAGAACCTTCCCAGTTTTTGTTTAAATACTTCTTGTTCCCCAGGTAGACACCCAAGTATTTAAAACCACCTCTTTTAAACCACCGTTAACCTTCAGTACACTCTCAATGTCACTGTACAACACCCTGAACATGGCTATAAAACCTGGGTTGAATCCAAAGGCTTCCAGCACTTTCCACAAATATTCACGTTCAACCCGGTCAAAATCCTTTTCCTGATCTAGGAAAATCAGACCAGTCTTTAAGCCCAATAGCCTGGAGACGTCCAAAATGTCACAAATTAAAAACACATGATCGATTATGGACCTATCAGGCACACAGTACGTCTGGTCCTGGTGAATGAGCTGCTCCATTACCTTAGTCAGTCTCGAGGCTAATGCTTTTGAGAGCAGCTTGCAGTCAGTGCACAGTAGTGAGACCAGGCACCAGTTCTTCAGGTGGGTCAGGTCTCCCTTTTTCAGTAGCAGGGTCAGGACGGCCCTCCTGCAGCTCAACGGGAGTTCACCTCTCCGTACGCTGTCCCGTAGGACATCCAGCACATCCTGCCCTATAACAGCCCAGAATGTCTTGTAAAAGTCGACAGGGAGACCGTCTATACCTGACACCCGTCCATTCTCCATCCCCTGGAGAGCCTCATGAACCTCCTCCAGCATCAGCTCCCTGTCCAGCTCTCTGACCACTTGCCCAGAGAGCTTTGGCAGGTCCATGAGGACCACTATTTATGCCCCTGACCACTCACTGCTGTACAGCTTCGAGTAGAAGCTTACTGTCTGCTGGCAAATTTCAGTGGGCTCAGATACGAGATCACCTGATTCTGTTTGCACAGCATGTATAAATCTTTTCTATCCATTCTTTTGCTCTAAACTGAAAAAGAACTTTGAAGCGTGAGCGGACCAGCGCCCCCTGTGCTGTAATGGAGCTCCATTATTTCTTTACTGTGTTCTTTACTGTGTGCTGTGTTAAAATGCCAGTAGGTGCTCCTAGGTGATAGTACACTGTACCATGCTATGGTCAGAGATACCTACTGGAACAATAAAACACTTCATAAAAAATGTTAGCTGGTGTTTAAAACCATAAAAGCGGTCTAATCTCACCAGGGAGAGTGTGTTATCTATGGCATGGGCCCACGTGTACTGTCTCTTTTTCTTATTAAAAGTTCTCCATATGTCACTTAGCTCATGGGCCTCCATCATCTCCCACAGACGCTTATGGGAAGCCATGTGAGGTTCTGTGTGGTTCCGATCTAAAATATCTGTAGTACAGTTAAAATCACCACCTAGAATTAAAATCTCTGCAGTGTTGCAGTCAGCAATGACATTGTTCAGTGTGTCTAAAAACATCATCCTCTCCACTGCACTGGTGGGAGTGTACACACAGATAAAAACTAAAACCTCATTCTCATAAAAAAGCTTTCACTTTTAAAAGCCTCCCATTTAAAATCTCTTCAACTGAATAAGAACAGGGAATAAAACTGCGAGCGTTGAGTTGTGGCTTAAAATCACCAACCCATCCCACTCCTTCACCCAATCAGCAGCATTGCTGAGATCACTGTGGGTTTCCTGCAGCATGGCAACGTCAATGTGCTTCTGCTTTAAAAGTCAATACAGTTTAGCTCTCTTATTCTGCTCTCCTGTTCCATTAATATTTAAACTCGCAATTCCAATCATTAAAATAAATAAAATAAATAAAACTAAACAGACGGTAAAACCACTCTAAAATAAAAAACACCACACAACAGTCATCATCAGAGTTTTCCCTGTTCATTCTCATTATCAGTTTCTTCAGACGGAAAATTTCTACATCAACAAAAGCTCCTTCTCTTCTGAAGAACTTAACATCATGAAAAAATTGTTTTCAGTCAGGGAAAAACTCTTCTAATGTGACATTCTTCTGTCATTTGGTGTTCCTTAAAAACTCCTTAATGTCCTTAATGCCTTAATGCACTGCTCCAGAACCCACTGAGCTCTTCTCAGCGGAGCATGTCTTCTCCCGGTCCAGTTGAGCCGAGCATGGCTCTTCCGCGGCCGGTTCGGCCGAGCATGGCTTTTCCGGGTCTGGCGTAGCTCCAGTGGGCTTCTGGGCTGCAGGCTGGGCTTGGGATTCACTCTCCTTCGGGTCTGGTGCAGCAGCAGCTCCGGGGCCCTCAGCAGCCGGGTGAACTGTAGTCACAGGGGGAATGACCCCAGCCGACTCAGCTGCATCCTGCCCTGGGCGCTCAGAAACGCCGCGGTCACTCTGCCCCTCAGGGCAGGCCCAAACAAGATGACCAGTTTTACCGCGTTTAAAACACTTAATATCAGCATCAGAAGAGACAAAGATGTTGTAGTCAAATCCTTCAACAGTGAATTTAAAAACAGCATTCAGCTCCTCCACACCTTCTTTGAAGACCATAAACACCATTCTCCTGAAAGACACCAAGTGCTTCACCAGTGGGGATTTACAACCAAGGGGGATTCTCTTAATGGGGCAGACAATTCGCCCGTAGCGAGACAGCTCTTTACAGATAGCCTCATCAGAAATAAAAGGAGGGACATTGGACATGACCTTCTTAAATGAGGAACTGAGGGGAGAAACCAGTACTGACTCATTATTAATAATTATTCCATTCTGGATCAGCTTTCTGACTTCATCAACATTATTCAGAAACACCACAATGGCACTGTTCATTCTGGAGGCAGAGATGTTCTCATGCCCCACCACGTTACCGTCTGCTAGACAACATTCTCCAACACTCGCTGGACAAACAACACGGACACCGTGCCGGACACACAACACGGACACACAACACAGACACACAACACAGACACACAACACAGACACACAACACAGACACCGTGCCGGACACACAACACGGACACCATGCCGGACACCCAACATGGACACCGTGCCGGACACCCAACACGGACACCATGCCGGACACACAACATGGACACCGTGCCGGGCACACAACACGGACACAGAACACAGATACCGCGCCGGACACACTCACACACACTCGCTCACACACACAGTTATTATCCGCACACACACACATACACATGCACAATAAATATATAAATACTCCAAGATTTTAAACGGAAAAGAAATGCACTTTAGTGCCGAAAAATTTGCAAAACACCAACCACTCTCACACGCTCCACATGCCACACTCGCTTCTCCACCGCACATGCGCACAGAGAGAGAGAGAGAGAGAGAGAGACAGACAGACAGACAGACAGAGAGACAGAGAGAGAGAGCAAGAGACACAGAGAAGGACAGAAACAGAGAGAGATGCTACTTTAGAAAGACCTTTATTGGCACAAATCTCCTGACTGATCTCTAGATCTATTATCTTGATGCCATACATAAGACACTCTCCCTGTAATTGGATCTGCTTTCTGCCACATGTCCATCGCTGACTATGGTCCAATCTAGTCACCAGCCACCCTGACCACCATAACTACTTAACTAATGCCTTAGAGCCTCTGTATCTGACATTGATGCAGGTTCCAACAAACAAAACTCTGATAATATATCAGCTTTGCATTAAAATGCTGACCAATACTATGCTTTGTATTTTAGACACAGAGAGACAGCTATAAATAACCACACACACACACCTGTCAGGTAAGTCAGTGCCTCGAGAGGAATCTCCTCATACTCATCCAGGAACATCTGAATTTGAAGCATGCTGATCCTCAGGTCCGACTCATTAAATTCATATGGGATGTTCCAACCTGGAGAAGGACACAAACCTCTGTTTACAAACAAAACACAACTGCAGTTAAATAATTAAGTTAAATAAAGAATATACAGGACTTAAAGAATAACATGGCTTTATTTAAATATTTCTTAAAGAAAGAGAAACAGGTAACTTTTTTGAGACATGCAGATACAGTGAGACAGGTAAAAGAGAGACAGGTGAGACAAAGAGGCAAGTGAGACAGAAAGACAGGTGAAAAGAAAGGCAGGTGAGACAAAGATACATAGAGACAGAGATACACAGAGAGACAGGTGAGACAGAAAGTCAGAGATACACAGAGAGGGAAGTCGGACAGTGAGGCAGGTGAGATAGAGAGACACAAAGATACACAGAGAGACAGGTGACCTAGCGGGCCGTAGGTTCTCCTCTCCTGGACAAGAGCGTGGAAAAAGCAGAGTCCAAAGAGCAGTTTCCTCCATGCTTGTGGTTGGGTGGAGCTGCTGAGGAAGGCAGGGTCACACAGTGGGTCAGTAAGGTAGGAGCGCAGCAGGTTGGCTCTCAGACCTTTAGGAGGCTCGTTAGTCATCTTCACTCCATTCTGCAGGATACTGACTGGGAACTTCTCGCATGGGTAACTGGTCAACCACAGTCTGAGACATCGAGACAGAGAGGGGTATGGTGAGAAAGACTGAGAGTAAGAAAGATACAGACAGAAACAGAGAGAGAGTGAAAGACGGTGGACACAGAAAGAGAGAGACACATTTCTTACCTGAAATTAGGGTGTGTGTTCTCAGGTGTGATCACCTCCTCACAGATCTTCTCCAGCATTGGCATCCAGCTGGTTGCGAGGTGACAGTTTTGTAGGACGACCCACGTTCCATTGCTAAGAGCAGAGTCAATGATGCTAGCAGCGATAGGACCCTGTCCCTGACCAAGGGACACCGCCTGGGTCTTACTGCCCCCCATATCCACATCTTCAGCAAACTTCAACAACACTGAGGATCAGAGAGATGATCAGACAGACATGAAACACACACACACACAGACCCACACACACACACTCACCTGCAGTGGGATCTGACCCTGGTGAGAGTATAAAGATTAGTGGTGAGCAGCAGTTGGAGTCACTGTAGCTTTTTGCCAAGTCAAACGTCGGCGGTTCGATGTAGGTTCTTCCCATGTTCTCCACGATGAACTGCTGCACAGCAGGAACAAGTTTATCAGGGCGAAAGCAGCGCAGCACTGCCATATGCTCCATGCCCCCCAGGGTGCCCCATTCACCCGGGAAACGCTCCTTGTGAGGCTGGCTCGAGTCGTAAACCCTCTTCCACTCAGCCACATTTTCAATCACATCTTCATAGAGACCTTCAAGCTTTGGGAGATTTGAGGCTCGGACCACCTGATTCCATCCAGAGGAAAAGATAATGAATAACCAATAATTACATTTAATTATTCAAATATGAAATGTGTGCTGCCATAAATACATCCACAAACAAAAACATTACCATAAATATCACTTAGACAGCTTTAAGTTTAGTTTGGTAAAGAACACTGGGTTTAAGCCTGCACCTCTGACCACGCCTTATCCGACAGCCACTCAGGGGCAGGGTTTGGGTGTGGGTTGTCAAGTGCAACCCCTCCAGTGAGCAGGAAGCGCCAGATGAGGTCGTTGATTTGACCTTTGCCCTGCATGATTCCAACAGTGAGGAGCAGTGCGAAGAGCAGCTTGTCCTTTTCAAAGAGAGAGCGGCAGACGTTGTTGTAGATGCTGCCAGTGAAGTGCTCCAGGATGTTAGCGATGCGAGTAGATAAGTCTTCGCTTGGCGCACTTTGAGCGATGGATTGAAGATAGAGGCTGATAAACCATGTGAGCGAGTATTGGTACATTGGCTCAATATTGGCCAGCTCCGAGATGCAGAAGAACAGGATGGATGAATGCTCAGCCACGGGGCGATATCCCATCCTGGTCTTGTCGATCTCCAGCTCCGTTTCACTTGCGATCTTCTGCTTCTCTGAAATCTCCTCAGACAGCACCTTGGAGGACGACAGCACCTTGATAGCGATCTCATCTTCCAAGATGTTCCCCTGAGATGAGGAAAGAACCTCCAGTATCTTGTCCTCGATCTCTTTAAGCTTCTTGCTGTTGGCTGCACTCTCCAGGATGAGCTGGTTTTTCTTTTCCTCCAGTTCTGGTTTCTCTTCAGCGGCAACAATGCCAAGAAGTTGGTCTTGCAGCCCGAGAGGTGTTATCATAAAATTCAACAAACACACCTTCACGGCCACTTCTGGCAGGTAATGTGGGTTCCTCAACCCTGTGGTTATGTAGAACCAGAAGTCTTGGGAATATTCAATGATGTTCTCGCCTAGCTTCAGGTATTCTACACCTTGCTGCTTGAATGTCTGCTTCAGGAGAACAGGCTCTAGAACAGCATCCAGCTCCTCAGCCACGTTCTCCAAGAGGACTGGGGTTCCAAACTGTATGGCGTTTTCTAAGGTTCGCACATAGTTACTATCCGAGAGCTTGATGATGGCCAGCTTGTTGGTCTTCTCCATGTTCTTGATCCACTTGTTGGCCTGTCCCTGAGGGTCTATCATGAGTGGCCAGCGGCGGGAATTTGACACAATGATGCCGTTGTCTGTGGAGAAAGCGTCTATGGGTAACCCAGCGATCCGCCATGCCCGTATCAGAACTGGATTGCCGAGGGTGTTGCTAAGCATGAAGTCTTCAGAACATGGTACTTTCCTTTTCATACAAGTTTTATACCATTCCCGCTGGCATTCCATACGGTAATCCACTGTAAAAGCCCCCAGGTACGACACTGTGGCTGAAGAAAGAAGCACATCCCCAGTCAGATTGGTGTATTTGATTTCCAATGATCGTGCTGCTTCTGTCCATCTGTCCTTTTCTCCACCCAGCCCACAGATCAGCTTTTCGGCCCGGACCAGTTTCTGTGAGCACAGCTGGATGTTGTCTTCCAGGTCCTTGGTCTTCTGCATCATCACAGCAAACGTGTCATTCAGAGAGCACAGACGGTCCTCCACAGCTTTCAGTTCACTGCGTTTCACTGCGAGAGTCTTCATTTGAACTGCTAACTCCTCCTCTGCCCTGCAGAGCCTCTCTTTCTTTGGAGCCACCACTTTGGCCACACGGTCATACACCTCCATGGCCTGGACCCACTTGCACAACCCCTCACAAGCAGATGAGACGTTTTTAATCAGCGCAGGTTGAAAATCAGGATTGTCAATAAACTTCTCACGGATCTTCTTGATGTTGGCAGCAGGGATGTTGTCTTTATCGAAGGCTTTGAGGCTTTCCAGGAACTTCATGTCCCCCAGCAGCTTCTTGGATGGACCCCAATAATCCTCGATCATCTTACCTATGTGAAAAGGAGACAAATGTGGAAGCTTTTGTGAATGCACGGGTGTTTGTGCCAGGAAAAGTAGCTGTCCCATAGCTTCTTTGTATTTTTCTTTGACAGTCCCCTGGACCATGTGTAAGGCAAATGGCTTTTATTAGTGTAGATCTCTATTATTACTGTTCATCTTGACTAGCATTAAGAAGCTACTTTGAGTATTTTAAAGTCCATGTATATGCCAGATCACTGCTATGTATTACAGCAACGTCAGTATGAGTAAATGTGTGAAGAAGTGATGTTTTTCATGAAGATAGATTAGATATCAGTCTCTCACCAGAACCTCCAGGATCAGGTTTCCTCTCAGGTCTGATGCCAGTCATTACACAGATGGACTCCAGGACGAGTTTAACAGGACCAGGAGGGTTCAGCATGGACTTCACCACTGTGATGTCAGAAGGTTTCAGTGTATCCAGAGCTGAAAGAGCTGCTTCCAGTGCAGGCATTGCTTCTGCAAGGTCTCCTTCACACTCATCCTGATGAGTATAAAACCCACAAACAATTATTAATACAGGAATGTTAATAGTTACTGGTCCACCATCATACACAGTCTTCTTCTTTGTACTGCTCCTCAAACCCATGCTGATAACCTGTATTATAGTGCTTAGAAAGAGAAACAGACCAAATCACTTCTACACATCACTAAACTTCTGGTTACACTTACATACAGTAGTGTATGTAAATGAAAATTGAAATGAACTGAAATTTATTTAGACATTTATACACCCATCAGCTAGGGGCGTAATTTCCACTGGGGACACTGGGGTCTGTGTCGATGCACTTGACCGTGTCCAGGAACGCCGGCACACCGGCACAGCAACAGATGAGCAACAGATTCAAGATGGCGCCAGTGAGGTCGGCTGCCGTCACGACTGCTCCGACCAAACCTTGCTTGTTTTTCTTTATTTTTCGTATTTTTCACACATACACCGGTTTCTTTTTGTAAGATGGCCATCACTACGTACGACAGGGCCACTCTTATTTCTATTGGTGCACAATGCACTCACCTTTCACCATTTTTGAACCCGGACCCATCTTGGCCAAGCGAGATCCTGAGGAAGAACAAAGGATGCGACCTGTACCGGCGTCCGCGAGGAAAACGAGCCGGCATCAGGAACAGGTTGAGGGCACGTGCACACCGCGCTCCTTTACCTAGTATCCTGTTAGCCAAAGTCCAGTCACTGGAAAACAATGGGACTGCAACCTTCTCTGCTTCACTGAGACATGGCTGAACCCAGCGGTACCGGACCACGCCATCGAGCCATCGAGAGTTCTTCTCGGTTTACCGCATGGACAGAACACTGGACTTGGGGAAGACAAGGGGAGGTGGAGTGTGTCTGATGGTGAACAACCACTGGTGTGACAGCACGAGCATTGTTCCCCTCTCACGCTCCTGCACACCGAATCTTGAACTTCTGACCATCAAATGTCACCCGTTTTATCTCCCTCGGGAATTTAGCTATCAGTCATAGTCAGTGCCGTTTATATTCCACCTTCACCAGACACAGCACCGGGATGCCACGCTCATTGTTTTGGGTCATTTTAACAGTGCCAACCTCAAGCGCGCACTGCCGAATTTCCATCAGCACATCAGCTGCCCCACCAGGGGCAAAAGAACACTAGACCACGGCTACACACTATTTAAGAACAGCTACAAGCACAATTACAACCACCATTTGGGAAATCGGACCATGCCGCCATCTTCCTCATGCCTGTATACAAACAGAGGCTGAAACAGGAAGCCCCGGTGCAAAGGGAGGTCGCACGCTGGACGGACCAATTGGTGGCCGCTCTGCAGGACACTCTTGATGACGCAGACTGGGACATGTTTCGGCGCAGCTCTGATGACGTCAGCATGTTTACGGAAGCAGTTGTGGGATTTATAGGGAAACTAATGGATGATACAGTACAGAAAACCATCATCAGGACATTTCCCAACCAGAAGCCGTGGGTGGATAAGACCATCCACGACACCCTGAGCATGGAACGGAACATGGACGACTACAAGGCTGCGTCTTACAGTGTGCAAAGAATGGTGAAGGAGGCAAAGCGGCGCTACGGGAGGAAACTAGAGTCGCAATTCCAACATGGTGGCTCTAGGAGCCTGTGGCAGGGACTTAGAACCATCACGGACTATAAAACACAATCCTCCAGAATGGGGAATGCAGACGCTTCTCTGGCAGACAAGCTAAACACTTTTCATGCTCGCTTCAAGGCTGCAGCTAATCACGCTAGCAGCACTAGCAGCACAAACAGCATGCATGCTGAGAGAGCCGGTGAGGTTAACGCGTTCACCATCTCGGAGCATGACGTGAGGAGGGCATTCAGGAGAGTGAACACCAGGAAGGCAGCAGGACCAGATGGCATCACAGGTCGGGTTCTGAAAGCGTGCGCTGACCAGCTAGCACCGGTGTTCACCGAGATCTTCAACCTCTCCCTGAAACAGTCTACAGTCCCCTCATGCTTCAAACAGTCCACCATTGTTCCTGTCCTGAAGAAACCCCAGCCCACCTGCCTCAAAGACTATTTGAAAGACTGGTCAGAGACTTCATCACTGCATCACTACCAGACATACTGGATCTGCTACAGTTTGTGTACAGGCAAAACCGCTCCACTGAGGACGCCATTTCACACCTCCTTCACACAACAACAAGCTAGCTGGACTGCAGAAAAGGGAATTATGTAAAAATGCTGTTTGTGGACTACAGTTCAGCGTTCAACACCATAATTCCTTCCACACTCACCTCTAAGTTGGAGGTCCTAGGTCTCAGCACACCCCTGTGCCAGTGGATTTCCAACTTCCTGACAGACAGACCACAAGCCATATGGATGGGCAAACACACCTCATCCTCCATCACCCTCAGCACTGGAGCTCCTCAAGGTTGTGTTCTGAGCCCCCTGCTGTACTCACTGTACACTTATGACTATGTGGCCACTTCCAACTCCACCACCATCATTAAGTTTGCTGATGACACTGTTGTGTTGGGCCTGATCTCAAACAACGACGAGACGGCCTACCTACAGGAGATTAAAAACCTGGAGAGCTGGTGCCAGGTGAACAACCTACTCCTGAACATCAGCAAGACTAAGGAGTTAATAGTGGACTTCAGTACAAAGCAGGAGCAGTCATACCAACCGACCACGATCAGCAGAACCCCAGTGGAGAGAGTGGACAGCTTCCGGTACCTAGGTGTTCACATCACGCAGGACTTGACTTGCTCCTGTCATACCAACACCCTGGTGAAGAAGGCCCGGCAGCGTCTATACCACCTGAGACACTTTAGGGACTTTAAACTTCCCTCTCAGGTGCTAAAGACTTTTTACACCTGCACCATTGAGAGCGTCCTGACAGGTAGCATCACTTCCTGGTTCGGGAACAGCACCATGCAGGACAGGTGAGCCCTCCAGAGAGTGGTGCATTCAGCTGAATGTACCATCCACACCGAGCTCCCTGACCTGCAGGACATCTACAGCAAGCGGTGCTGGATCAGAGCCAGGAAGATTGTGAAGTCCAACAATGGACTCTTTTCTCTGTTGCGTTCAGGGAAGCGCTTCCGCTCCATGAAGGCAAACACAGAGAGAATGAGGAGGAGCTTCTTCCTGCAGGCCATTCGGAGTCTGAACCAGGAAACACCTAGAACCTGATACAGATACGGGGACTCTCTCTTCTTTTTTTCATCACTTTTCATCACTTTGCACAAACTGACACTTTGACACTGGACTGACACAAGTCACTTTATACAATTATTCCAGCACATGGACACTTTAATGATAAACACTGGATCACCTCAGTATATGCCATATACACAAACATCCCATCACGTTCATGTCTGCATTTATGTGTATATACCACTTTGTTAGTGTGTATATATCACCTTGCACCTATATTTTCATATTTTTACACCTATTTTCATATTTTATTTTTTTATTTATATTATATTTTTATTTACACCTATATTTTCATATTTTATTTTTATTCATCTATATTATATTTTATTTACTTGATTTTCTATTTTTATACTTTTAAGATACTCTAGTTTTACTTTTATCTTTATTTTTTATGGATCTCTTTCTAAAATACTTTTTATAAATGTTTACATGCTGGACAGTCGTGAAAAAACATTTCACTGCATGTCGTACTGTGTATGTAAATGTATGTGACAAATAAAATTTGAATTTGTATTTGATTATCATATTTTCATGAAGATTCTGTGTAGCATGAAAACGAGTTGACCTTAAATTTTTCTCTCAGCTCTGTGTGACCAGCAGACTCTGGAGGGTAGTTTAATGTTAGACTCAATATGATCATAACTCAGTGGTTTTCATATCAGAGAACAGATGAGGTGGACAGTAAGGACACATGGAGAGATGGGATTGAATGGACAGATGGAGGACAATGTCCTGTACAGATGTTGGACAATGTCCTAACCCTAACCCTGTGGTTTGGTGGGCGTGTCTCTGACAGACATCCTGTTCTACAGGTCATTTATTTTACATTATCATCTACAGTGCTCAGTTTAAAATAAAAGTTTGTTTAACAGTGGAAATTGGGTCTCACATTATTTACATTTTATTCACACACAAAACATTAATGATGAAGATTTTTTACTTGATAAAATGATTCTCTCAGGTCTTGGTGATCGGCCCTATTAAACAATAAAGAAAGTAAGACATTTTTTTTATATACATAGTTTAATAGCCTACTGTTCTTTTTTGTAGAATTTATCTTTATAATCAACTTCATTATTTCCTGGATTCAAATCAAAATATCTTCCCCAATTTTGTGTGTCCCCACCACTTCTCAAACCAAAGTTACACCCTTGTGATCAGCCATAACATTATGAGCACTGACATACAGTAACTAGACCATGGAGCAATGGAAGAAGGTGGCCTGGTCTGATGAATCACGTTTTCTTTTACATCACGTGGATGGCCGGGTGCGTGTGTGTCTCTTACCTGGGGAACACATGGCACCAGGATGCACTATGGGAAGAAGGCGAGCCGGCAGAGGCAGTGTCCTGCTCTGGTCAGTGTTCTGCTGGGAAACCTTGGGTCCTGCATCCATGTGGATGTTACTTTGACACGTACCACCTACCTAAGCATTGTTGCAGACCATCTACACCCTTTCATGGAAACGGTATTCCCTGATGGCTGTGGCCTCTTTCAGCAGGATAATGCACCATGACACAAAGCAGAAATGGTTCAGGAATGGTTTGATGACCACAACAACCAGTTTGAGGTGTTGACTCGGCCTCCAAATTCTCCAGATCTCAATCCAATCCAGCTTCTGTGGGATGTGCTGGACAAACAAGTCCGATCCATGGAGGCCCCACCTCACAACTTACAGGACTTAAAGGATCTGCTGCTAAAATCTTGGTGCCAGATCCCACAGCACACCTTCAGGGATCTAGTGGAGTCCATGCCTGGACGGGTCAGGGATGTTTTGGCAGCAAAAGGGGGACCAACACAATATTAGGCAGGTCGTCATAATGTTATGGCTGATCGGTGTATAGTCAGACAGTATGTGCTTTCAGACAGTAAGAGACATTTATAAAAATTTCTACTCATTTCTAAAAGGAACAGTTTAAGCCAAAATCACTTAACCATTCTATAAATAGATAACAGATTTTTTACAGTTTGAGAATGTGCTGTAGAATCTGAGATAATCAGTGAAATATTCCTGAACCTTAATGGCTTTGGCAGCTGCTGCAGCCTCATTAGCTACTTTCTCATCAGCAGCGACAATCTTTTTCTTCCCATCCACCTCCAACGTCTCCTTTTCGATCTTCACCATCATCTCATTTGTCTCAGCCGAGGTTCGGATCAGCTCGGGCTGAAGAGCAGTCAGCTCCTGCTGCATCACTGCTACCTGTTACACACACACACACAAACACACACACACACACACACAATTACTATCTGAATCATTCTGTGCATATTCAATATTCAGTAACAGACAGACAGGTGTGTTTGTGACCTGTGAGGTGGCAAAGTCCAGTTTATCCAGGCCAATCAGGTAGCGGTTCCTGAAAGTGTCCACCTCATTGCGTTTGGCCTTCAGAAGTGTCTTAAAGGTAAGGATCAGCTCTAGGTAAGATGCGGGAGTGACGTAATTATGCCGGCGAAGCTGTGAGTAATATCGCTCTGAGAGCTTCTGGACACTTTCCTGAAACGCCTTACACATCTCCACCACCCTGAGAGACGAAGAGTGCAGGACGGGGGGGTGGGGGGGAGAGACTCATTCTGTGAGGCTTGGAACTGTTAACCAACTAACCAACAAGTATATCATTGCATTTGTGTGTGTGAGTGTGTGTGTGTGAGTGTGTGTGTGTGTGTGTGTGTATGAGTGTGTGTGTGTGAGAGTGTGTATGTGTGTGTGTGTGTGTGAGAGAGTGTGTATGTGTGTGTGTGTGTTATAAATAACAGCACCAGATGTAACACTGCTGCAGGTCAAAGGTCACACACTCACTCTGTCCTTATTTGATTCTCCAGCTCCACGTCTTCCAGGAATTTGTTAGCGACCATCTCCAGTGCGTCTGTGGGCCAAGCCTGGAACCAGTCGATGGTGCAGCAGTTGATGAGAGACGGGAACATGCGCAGGCGGTTCCGAAATGCATCGCCGATCGGACTCATCGCTGTGCCACACATTACAACAAACACCACAGTATGTGAGGTACACACATAAATAAGTGAGAAGTGTGTGTGTTCACATATGTGTATATGATTTTATCAATATAAAATATATTATTTACTATTATTAATAGAATAAGATTGATATTAATATCTGTGTTATTCACTCTGCAGTTTAGGCAGCTCCGAAAGGAATAAACAGCCAATGTACTGTACTGGACTCTGATTGGTCAGAAGGTGTTGATTAATTCTCTCTAACAGCAGCTTTGACTGTAGAGCAGGTTTATATTAATGCACTCACTCTCATACCTTATTGTTGCCATAGCAACAGATCATTCACATGGACGTGTACATCACACACTGCTGATAAAGAGATCTCCAGTGTCAGTGCTGTGTATCAGTGTGTGTGTGTGTGTGTGTGTGGATTTTACAGAACATCAAATGTAACTATTAAAAAATGTGAGCAGAATAAAATTCACCTTCTGTGTGTGTGTGTGTGTGTGTGTGTGTGTTACCCAGAACAATATGCAGGTTGTCTTTAACTCTGTCGATAAAGAAATTGTACATGGAGAGTGGTGTGGCGTCGATCTTTCTCCCCTCGCTCTTGGCGACGCTCTGCATCTTCTCCACAATCTCAGCACGCTCGTCCTGGGCGAACATGTTGGGCACGTCTCCGGTGTTCAGAAGCGTGTTCACATCCTCCACAAACATCTCATCCTTCATCTGTCCATCCCCTAGGAGGAAGGTGGTCTTTTTCCCTTCCACCCCAGCCTTGGTCATCACACGCTTCAGGTCGTCCCTCCACTCAGACCTGCCGTAGCTCTTGGTGAGCTCGATTTGGAAGAGCTCATACCGGCTGATGAAGGTGGCGAGTTTGGCGGCGCTGCTGCGTCCGGATCCCCCGATGCCCACAAGGAGCATGTGGCCGTTGTCTTGCTTCAGCACGCGGCAGATTCGGGAGATGTGCTCGATGGCAAACTGGAACATAACCAGGCTCATGGGGGCGGTGCTCATACTGTTAAACTCCTGCAGGTGATGCTCCATGACTCTGGTCAGTGACTGAAGGTCTCGGATCTCATCGTAGCTTCTGTTCGCGTCCAAATCCGCTATGGCATAGTCCCCGAAAAAAAGGGATCTGATGTTCTCATCTGATACATTACCACTCGGAGAGAGATGGCACAGGAGCTGGGAGAGAGAGACAGGGAGAGGGAGAGAGAGACAGGGAGAGAGAGAGAGAGACAGAGAGAGAGAGAGAGAGAGAGAGAGAGAGAGAGAGAGGGAGGGAGGGAGGGAGGGAGAGAGAGAGAGAGAGAGACAGAAAGGGAGAGAGAGAGAGAGAGAGAGAGAGAGACAGAAAGGGAGAGAGAGAGAGAGAGAGAGAGAGAGAGAGAGTCTTATCATTTTAAAGCCCTTAAAAACCATGAAGCCAACATAGTAAAAAGCCCCCTTATTCAGCTGGTCCTGAGACTCCACAAACAAACTAATCTGACTAACACTGACCCACCTCAGGACACTGACCACCTCAGGACACTGACCACCTCAAGACACTGACCACCTCATCCACAGAATTCGGCCCAACCAAATGATTAACACACAGAAAGAATATTATCTCACTTACTGGACTGAAACAACACAAAATCAAAGCAAACTACAATGCTATTTTGCGCTAAACAGAGAATACACAACAGCAGAATACCTGAGTACAGACTCAGTGACCACAGCCTGGCTATAGAGAGGGGCAGATACAGACTCAGTGACCACAGCCTGGCTATAGAGAGGGGCAGATACAGACTCAGTGACCACAGCCTGGCTATAGAGAGGGGCAGATACAGACTCAGTGACCACAGCCTGGCTATAGAGAGGGGCAGGTACAGACTCAGTGACCACAGCCTGGCTATAGAGAGGGGCAGATACAGACTCAGTGACCACAGCCTGGCTATAGAGAGGGGCAGATACAGACTCAGTGACCACAGCCTGGCTATAGAGAGGGGCAGATACAGACTCAGTGACCACAGCCTGGCTATAGAGAGGGGCAGGTACAGACTCAGTGACCACAGCCTGGCTATAGAGAGGGGCAGATACAGACAGAGCTGGCTGCCCAGAGAGAGCAGGTTCTGTCTGTACTGTAACCAAGGAGAGGTAGAGACAGAGCTCCACTTCCTCACATCCTGTCCAAACTACCAGGAAATTCCAAAACAGTTCTTTCCTAAATTTGAGCGGATTTGTCCGGACTGCATCAAACTGGAGAACGACACAAAACTCCAGTATTTACTGGGAGAAAAAAGAGACTATATTTCCCTGGCAGCTCCATACATCCACGCCTATCACAAAAGAGTCCACCAATCAGTGACGCGCTCATGACTCACACACACACACACACTCACACACACACACCTCACGCATACCTGTAAATTTAATGCTTTCATTTTGCTATTTATTTATTTGTTATTGTATTCATTTGTTTGTTGATTTTGTAATTTTGTTTGTAATCTTTACCCCTTTTAAATGCTTTGGCAATACATCTGTCATGCCAATAAAGATCATTTGAATTTGAACAGTGAATAAGGTGTGTGTGTGTGTGTGTGTGGTTTGGTTCCAAGGTCTGGGGCACACTAGGGCGTAGGGAACAGAGGGAGTGCACCTTATCTAGGGTCTGTTTGAAGAAGGTGGAGGTTGTCTCTTGAACGATGTTGAAGAAGGTCTTTCTGTCCTCGTTGTCGATCAGGCGATCGTAGAAGACGCGGTAAACCTCATGGATCCACAACCTGATCACTTTATCACCATCCTGAGGGGAACAACAAATAACACGCAAAGTATTGCTGCAGATACTGCTACTGTGTGTGTGCAGGGCCAGCCCGTGGCATAGGCGACACAGGCAGTTGCCTAGGGCAAAAAATGACAGGGGGGTGCCATATGAGAGGGGTTTTTTTGTCCCTCTTGTGACCATCATGCGCTCCTACACCCACATATTAAGCAAAAATATTTTTGCCAGTTAACATAATTTAAGTACTGATTTTAGCTAACTGCTGAACTGATTAAAATATTGTTCGAACAAAATAAAAGTGACATGAACTGAAATATTTCAAGTTTAATTATATCATTTTTCACTGTATTCACAAAATAGAAATGAAAGGTAGGGGGCTTATTAGACTAACTAGCTAGCTTGCTGGCTAACATCTACAAAAAATTACAATATGTAGCCTTTATTTTCTTGCTTTTGTTGTCTGTTAGACTATTTTAGGCATTTTTATATTGCTCATATTACACTTTTATTAATCTTTGTTGTAATAAGTACTTGTCACTGTATGCTATTGGGTTGCATTTCTCTGTTGGGAGTATTGCTCATGTCTGGTCTCTTCAAAATTTTTAAAAGATTCACTCCTAAAATACCTACAAGGGTCTTCAACATCTCCATCAACGTCATCTCATTTTGCTCCCAGTGACCAAAGTGATCCAGCCTCTTCAAACACTGCATCTAAACATCACACTTTGTCTACCTCAACTTTGACCGCAACTGAAGAGCACCTCAGCACCTCACCTACCCCCACTGAGCCAGTAACTGCTGCTGAGAGGTCCCCAAATTCTGCCTCTTCCCCTTATGAATCTCTCTCTGATGCTGAGTCCAATAACCCACCACCTCTGGATCCTGCAGACTGGCCTGCCCTGTCTGATAAAGTAAGAGCTGAATTAGGCACCCGAGGACCTTATCAGGTCGAGAGGGATTTCATTTTTCCTAAAAGAGAGGATGGACGAAGTTGCCATTATCATTACTTTTATTCTGTTTTAATCAATGGTGAGAAGATAAAAAGAAGCTGGCTTGTCTATTCTAGGACAAAAAATTGTTTTTATTGATTCTGTTGCAAACTCTTCTCACAGAAGGACTTTAAGCTGATAGACTGAATGATTGGAAGAATGGCACCCAGGTTTTGAAATCTCATGAAAATAGCCCAGAACATCAGCAAAACATGAAGGCATGGAAAGAACTGGAGATTTGCTTTAAAAAGTGCCAGACAACTGACAGCCAGGCAATGGCTCTTATTGAGACAGAGAGAAGGAGGTGGTGGGAAGTATTGAAGAGAATAGTGTCAATAATCCAGTCCCTAGCTGAGAGAAACATGGCTCTGAGAGGGTCCACAGACTCACTTTTCCACCCCAATAATGGCAACTTCCTGAAAGAAGTGGAGCTTATGGCCAAATTCGATCCTGTCTTAAAGCAACATATAGATAGGATACAGAGTGGAGCGGGGAACATGATAACATACCTGGGAAAAAACAACACCACCACCATCAGTGGACAGATCATGGATGCAATTGTAAGTGACATCAAACTCTGCAAATACTTTTCCACTTTTCTATACTGGATTATACCCCTGACATAAGCCACACAGAGCAACTATCAGTTGTCATTAGGACTGTGTCAGAGGAGGACAAGCCACAAGTTAAGAGGAGCACTTCATGGGCTTCCTTGAAGCTGAAGCCTCAACAGTGGAAGTGCTATCTAGTCTTATCTTACAGAGGCTTGAAGACCTGAACATAGCTTTTGAGGATTGCAGGGGGCAGTCATATGACAACGGGGCAAACACAAAGGGCAAAAGGAAAGATGTTCTGGCTAGATTGCCAGCAATAAACCCCAGAGCATTGTTTGTGCAGCGCATACCTTGAACTTGGTAGTGGACAATGCTGCACAAAGCTCCAAAGATACAACTAGTTATTTTGGATACCTGCAGAAGACATTCACCCTGTTTGCATCTTCCACCAACAGATGGTGTCTTGAAAAACCATGTCAAGAAATTGGATCCTTTCGTTTTTCTATCTGCTCAATTGTCTGTTATGACATACTCAACAGAACTGAAAATGTCAGTAACCTGATGCAGTCGGTTTCCATGCAAGTGGACATGGCAGTGGACCTGCTTAGCAAAACAAAAACCAGTTTCGAGGTAATGGCTTTGCCTCAGCTCAAGCTTTAGCAAGAGAGATGTTTGAAGTCATGAATGAGGAGGCTGTTCTCAAAGAGAAGAGGCTGAGATCAACATGTAAACAGTTCTCATATGAATGTCCAGATGAGGCCATCAGTGATGCACTGAAGAGGATGGAGACTGATTTTTTTAATGTAG
>NC_080710.1:34215779-34230779 GCF_019097595.1 Hemibagrus wyckioides | reverse complement strand
CGAACCTGCAGGAGATAAACACACACCTCATCACACACAACTGTACAGCATCGTGAAGTGTGTGTGTGTGTGGGTGTGTGCGCATGTGTGTGTGTATACCTCTTTCAGGGAAAATGCTGTTCTTGGTTAGTTTGACGCTCTTGGGTCTCGGGTGCTCGTCCATCATTCCTGTGAGCAGATACCTGTAGAAGACGTCAAACTTCTTCCTGCTATCACCGTTTATAGTCCCACCCACTGTCCACACCACAGCAAATAGGAACAGGCTCTGCAGCCACATGGTCATCTGCTGGCTGGACATCGACTCTGCCTTCTCTTGACCTGCTGCTTCAATCTCATCTACACACACACGCACAACACCCACACACACACACACACACACATAGAAAATAATATACTGCATGTCTCCCTAAAGCATAAAAAGGTTTAAAACATATCCTAAAATAAAAAATGAAAAAAAAGATACTGTAATATACATTGAAATCATTCCTGTTGTTTTTACAGAACCTTGCTGCATGTTTCCTGTAAGTAAATATAATCACAGTATAAAATAAAACATGATCCAGTACACTTGCTTGTATGACTGATGCAGGACGCAGCTGAACAGAGGGTTGAGGATTGTGCTAATGGACCCAATCATGGCCACTTGGGGTGCTGGGATTTGAACACACAACCTTCTGATCTTTAATGCAAAGCTTTAACCACCGAGCCTCCTCAACTAGCTTACACTGACTCATACCCCTCACCTCACCCTGTTGAATCTGTGTATTTAGCTGTAAAATAAATATTGTAATGTTACAGCAGTTCACAGTAACATGAATATGAGAGTGTGCATGTTCTATGTTGTGTGTGTTGATGTAGCTGTGTAAATTTGTGTAACTGTGTGTGTACCGAGCAGACAGGAATACAGCCGCATAAGACTGTAGGCGAGGTGGATGGGTGAAGTTTGCACCAGGAAACGACAATTATGGGCAATGAATTCCAAACACGGCTGCAGCAGCCAATCAAAGAGATCCACAATCTACACACACACACACAAACATGCACATGCATGAAACACAATGGAACATGTATAAATATACACACACTGAGTGCAACAATCACTGTTTAGTAGTGTGTGTGTGTGTGTGTGTTCCTCACCAGTTCTTTGTGTTCTGCTGACAGGCTGTCAGGGAGTGTGTCCATGTAAGAGTCTCTGAGTGGAGTCCAGCCTAGCTGATGGGGCTCCATATAGATCATACCACACCTACACACACATACATACACACACAAGCACATTACTACTACTACTACTACTGCACAGGGATTCGTTGGCTGTAGCTAATATTAAGTGGTAATATGGTGTGTGTGTGTGTGTGTGTGTGTGTGTGTGTGCGCGTGTGTGTGACCTGCTGACAGTAGCCGGTGAGGCCTGCTCGAGGTCGGCTGGCTCAAAGATCAGACTCATCTTCGGACTCATCTGGATAATCTCACCGCTCATTAGACACAACTACAGCAGAGAGAGAGAGAGAGAGAGAGAGAGAGAGTGGGTGAGAGAGAGAGAGTGTGTGTGTGTGGGAGAGAGAGAGAGAGAGAGAGAGAGAGAGAGAGAGTGGGTGAGAGAGAGTGTGTGTGTGTGTGTGTGTGTGTGGGACAGAGAGAGAGAGAGAGGGAGAGAGAAAGAGAGAGAGAGAGAAATAGGTTTATACAGTGCGTCCACTCTGGTTTAAAATCATCAGTAAAACCATGTACACTTCTCCATGGGGTGTCCACCCTCCCACTCAGCTTCTTCTTATTTAAAACCTTTACACACGCTCTGTAGAGCAGCTTCCCCGACACTGACCCAAAGTCCATCTCCCCTTCACCCCGGCACTCCAGGAGGGGGCCTGCACACCCGTCGAGGTCAGGAGTGGTCAGGAGAGATGTTCAGCTGGGGAAAGGGTTCGTCCTCTGCAGGACCAGTCTCTGTATGATGACAGTCCATGAGCTGAACACGCTCCTCTGATGTTAGTGCAGATCTCCAGCGGTGTAGGAGCTGATTGACAACATGCAGGGACTGCAGTCCCATACGCGCTGCCAGGTCCTCCGACCTCGACAAGTCCGACCCCGCGATGTTCACAAGCTCCCGGAGCGTAACAATCCCTGAGAAGAGTTCTGGACAGTGCAGGGACGGTCACACTGGAGATGTCCAGTCACCTGCCATACACCAGAGGCTCCTCCAGCAGCCAGTGTAGCGTTCTGCAGCCCATGTTCTGCTTCTTAAAAATGTTCCAGAGCATTTTTGTGTCCATTAAAAACAACGCTCTGTCCAGCCCCAGTCCTTCAACTGTGCGTAATAATCCACTGGCTGCTGCTCTCCATTCTAAGTCTCTGGGTCCAGTGAGGAGTCTCTGGAGGAACTGGAGGCGGAAGGCTGTGGTTCTGCTGGATAGCTGGACCAGCCCCTGCTCTCCTTCCTCCTTCAGCAGATGGAGAACACTCTGTGGAATCCAGTGTAGACCATCCCAGAAGAAGTCCACCAGCAGGTTCAGCAGTGGATCCACGCATGCCAGCTTGTGCCAGAGGGACGACGCGGCGAGGTTGTTGAGGACCAGCGTTTGTCCCCTGTAGGACATCTTTGGGACCAGCCGATTCCACCTGCTCAGTCTGCCCTTCACATGTTCTACAGAGCCTTCCCAGTTTTTGTTTAAAAACTCATTGTTCCCCAGGTAGACACCCAAGTATTTAAAACCCTCTCTTTTCCATGCTAAGTCTCCTGGTAGTGAAGGTTGCCCACCTCCCCACCCCCCAACTAAAATGGCTTCACTCTTTGACCAGTTAAACTTGGCAGAGGATAAAATCTGAAAGTCAGTTCAATAGCTAGAGAGTACAACATTCCAGAGAGGGAACAGCCCTGCCTGATCCCTCTGTACACTCTAAAAGGGGCACATAAACCACCGTTAACCTTCAGTACACTCTCAATGTCACTGTACAACACCCTGATCATGGCTATAAAACCTGGGTTGAACCCAAAGGCTTCCAGCACCTTCCACAAATATTCATGTTCAACCCGGTCAAAAGCCTTTTCCTGATCTAGAGAAATCAGACCAGTCTTTTAACCCAATAGCCTGGAGACGTCCAAAATGTCACGAATTAAATACACATTATCGAATATGGACCTATCAGGCACACAGTACGTCTGGTCCTGGTGAATGAGCTGCTCCATTACCCTAGTCAGTCTCGAGACTAATTGCTTTTTAGAGTAGCTTGCAGTCAGTGCACAGTAGTGAGACCGGGCACCAGTTCTTCAGGTGGGTCAGGTCTCCCTTTTTCGGTAGTAGGGTCAGGACGGCCCTCCTGTAGCTCAACGGGAGTTCACCTCTCCATATACTGTTCCGTAGGACATCCAGCACATCCTGCCCTATAACAGCCCAGAATGTCTTGTAAAACTCAACAGGGAGACCGTCTATACCTGACACCCGTCCATTCTCCATCCCCTGGAGAGCCTCATGAACCTCCTCCAGCATCAGCTCCCTGTCCAGCTCTCTGGCCACTTGCTCAGAGAGCTTTGGCAGGTCCATGAGGAAGCTGTCCTCCACTACTTGTGCCCCTGACCACTCACTGCTGTACAGCTTCGAGTAGAAGCTTACTGTCTGCTGGTGAATTTCAGTGGGCTCAGATACAAGATCCCCTGATTCTGTTCGCACAGCATGTATAAATCTTTTCTGTCCATTCTTCTGCTCTAAACTGAAAAAGAACTTTGAAGGAGCATCCATCTCAGCTGCGCTTTTAAAGCGTGAGCGGACCAGCGCCCCCTGTGCTGTAATGTCTAACATTCATTATAACGTACATCATAACGTTCATTTTGGCTTTTTTACTTTTGAGGGCTTCAACATGCCCTTGATTTCCGGTGGCCTCCAAATGCTGGAGCTCCATTACTTCTATCTCCAGAGCTTTCAGAGATCTAACAATGTCTCTTGTGATGTTGAGAGTGTACTGTTGACAAAAATCTTTCATTTGTGCTTTTGTCACATCCCACCACAGCTGAAGTGAACTAAAAGCTGCCTTCTCATATTTAAAACAATTCCATAAATAAGTAAAAGACTCTTTAAAATTAGCATCTTCTAAAAGTGCAGTGTTAAAATGCCAGTAGGCACTCCTAGGTTTAACCTTCTCTTTAGTGATAGTACACTGTACCATACTGTGGTCAGAGATACCTACTGGAACAATAAAACACTTTGTAAAAAATGTTAGCTGGTGTTTAAAACCATAAAAGCGATCTAATCTCACCAGGGAGAGTGTGTTATCTATTGCATGGGCCCATGTGTACTGTCTCTTTTTCTTATTAAAAGTTCTCCATATGTCACTTAGCTCATGGGCCTCCATCATCTCCCACAGATGCTTACGGGAAGCCATGTGAGGTTCTGTGTGGTTCCGGTCTAAAATATCTGTAGTACAGTTAAAATCTCCACCCAGAATTAAAATCTCTGCAGTGTTGCAGTCAGCAATAACATTGTTCAGTGTGTCTAAAAACGTCATCCTCTCCACTGCACTGGTGGGAGTGTACACACAGATAAAAACTAAAACCTCATTCTCATAAAAAGTTTTCACTTTTAAAAGCCTCCAATTTAAAATCTCTTCAACTGAATAAGAACAGGGAATAAAACTGTGAGTAAAGGGCAAGGCGACTCCACCACTGAGCGTTGTGTTATGGCTTAAAATCACCAACCCATCCCACTCCTTCACCCAATCAGCAGCATTGCTGATATCACTATGGGTTTCCTGCAGCATGGCAACGTCAATGTGCTTCTGCTTTAAAAGTCCATACAGTTTAGCTCTCTTATTCTGCTCTCCTGCTACATTAATAATTAAACTCACAATTCCAATCATTAAAATAAATAAAATAAATAAAACTAAACAGAGGGTAAAAACCACTGTAAAATAAAAAACACCACACATCAGTCATCATCAGAGTGTCAACACAGACTCTGCTACTACTGATGCTGTTCCTATCTCAGCGCTCTTAGATCCAGGGTGGCCGTCAACCTCATCAATCAAGCATTAGTTAAGAAGCTAAATCTCCCCACCATACTCTGCACCCCACTGCTATGAGTGACGGCCGTTAACAATCACCCCAGAGGAGAGGGATATCTCACTCACCAAACCCAACCCCTGGAATTGCAGATTTGATTATTTAATCACGAAAAACTCACCTTTTACATCATATCATCTCCCACCAACCCTGTTATCTTCGGCCTCCCATGGCTCCAGCGTCACAACCTGTTGATCTCCTGGAGAGAGGGGGAGCTCAAGAGCTGGTCTCCACGATGCATCCAATCCTGCTTTCACAGTCTAACACTACGACCATGCAGTTGGACTGACTCCTTAAGATTCCTTAAACTAAATAACAGCTTCACCACAGCCCCTATTCTTTGTCATCCAGACCCAGACCTCCCATTTGTTTTGGAGGTCGATGCCTCAAGCTGTGGTATAGGGGCTGTGCTCTCTCAACGTCACGGGAATCCCAGTAAGTTGCACCCCTGTGCCTTCTTCTCCAGAAAGCTTACAGTGGCGGAAATGAACTACGATGTGGGCAACAGGGAGTTACTGTCCATGAAGGAGGCTCTTGAGGAATAGCGTCACTGGCTGGAGGGAGCTCGTCACCTTTTCCTTATTCTTACTGATCACCGCAACCTAGAATATCTTCAAGGGGCTAAGTGACTGAATCCGCGCCAAGCTAGGTGGGCCATGTTTTTCTCCAGGTTCCAGTTCACAGTCACCTATCGTCCAGGGTCTAAGAATAGAAAAGCTGACGCTCTCTCCAGGCAACAAGAAATCAGAAATGTAATTACTCACCCAGAGCCCATTCTTCCATCCACCCTTATCCTGGCACCGATCCAATGGAACCTGGTAGAGGAGATCCAATGCGCTTATGCATAAGATTCCGACCTCCCGGAGTCAAGAGGGTTTACCACCATCATGGTTATCATAGACAGTTTCTCCAAGGCATGTAAGCTAATTCCCCTCAAGGGTCTTCCCACAGCTATGGAAATATCTTTTGATGAACATCTTTGATGATGTGTTCCAAAACTTTGGAATCCCGGAGGATATTGTGTCTGACCGGGGAACGCAATTCACTTCATGGGTATGATGGGCCTTCTGCAGTAGACTGAGAATCAACATGAGCCTCACATCCAGCTATCATCCCCAATCTAACGGGTTGGTGGAAAGACTTAATCAAGAAATCGAAAGATTCCTACATTCCTACTGCTGTAGAGACCAACACCACTGAAGTGAATTCATACCCTGGGCCGAATATGCACAGAACTCCTTGACCCACACGTCCACGGACCTAACTCCGTTCCAGTGTGTTCTCGGGTTCCAGCCACCACTCTTTCCCTGGTCAGACGAGCCATCGGACATCCCGGCGGTAGATGACTGGGCTAGGAGGAGTAAGGAAACCTGGGAACGAGCACATGTGAGTCTTCAAAGGGCAGTCAGGAGACAAAGCACTCAGGCCAACTGGCACAGATGCCAACATCCTACATACCGGGTAGGACAACAGGTGTGGCTATCTACTAAGAACTTGAAAATACGTCTCCCCTGCCATAAGCTGAGCCCAAGATTCATCGGCCCTTTCAAGGTCACCCGACAGTTAAACCCAGTCACGTCCTGCCTTCAGCTACCCTCTACATACCGCATTTCCCCCTCATTCCATGTTTCGCTCCTTAAGCCTTATCGTGGGAAACGCTCACGACTTGCTTCTTGCTCCACAAACCTCCTCCTCCACTAGAGATTGATGGGGTACCAGTGTACAAGGTAAACGCTCTCTTGAACACACGCAGGGTCAGGAACCGTCTACAGTACTTGGTGGACTGGGAAGGGTATGGTCCAGAAGAATGCTC
Organism: Hemibagrus wyckioides; assembly: GCF_019097595.1. Taxonomy (NCBI): domain Eukaryota; kingdom Metazoa; phylum Chordata; class Actinopteri; order Siluriformes; family Bagridae; genus Hemibagrus; species Hemibagrus wyckioides. The sequence goes on along the minus strand of NC_080710.1, from coordinate 34,223,919 downwards.
TTGGGTTGACGCCTCTGACATTCTGGACCCCTCACTGATAGAGGAGTTTCATCGTAGCCATCCTGATTGGTTGACCCCACCGAACTTGACCAGGTAACTGATTACCTGAAGTCAATGTTTCAGAACACCCTAGACGCTGTAGCTCCACTTAAATGGAAAATAATTAAAGAGAAGAAACTAGCACCCTGGTACAATGACCACACACGAGCTTTAAAACAGTCTGCTAGGAAACTAGAATGTAAATGGCGTCAAAATAAATTAGCAATATTTCAGTTAGCGTAGAAGGAAAGCCTTATGAGATACAAAAATTCTTTAGTGCTGCTAGATCAGCGTATCTTTCTGCCCTAATCTGTTTTTCTCCCTATATATGTTACCCCTTGGTGTAATTATTCATAAACATGGTATTAGCTTCCACTGTTATGCCGATGACACACAGCTATATGTCTCAGCCAAGTCAGATGAGAGACACCAGCTTATTAATATAGAAGAATGTGTAAAGGACATTAGATATTGGATGGCCATTAACTTCCTCCAGCTTAATTTGGACAAGACAGAGGTGCTTGTACTAGGACCACATGCAGCTAGAAGTGAGCTTTCTGATTACAGAGTAACGGTGGATGGTCTTTTGGTTTCATCTTGTCCAGCAGTAAAAGATCTTGGTGTGATTATTGACTCTGGTCTTTCATTTGAAGCTCATGTAGATAATATCACTCGGGTAGCCTTCTTCCATCTCAGAAATATTGCTAAGATAAGAAATATGATGTCACTTCATGATGCAGAGAAACTAGCTCATGCTTTTGTTACCTCTAGGTTGGATTATTGTAATGCCTTATTGTCTGGATGTTCCAGTAGGAGCAGAAACAAGCTCCAGTTAGTCCAGAACACAGCAGCTAGAGTCTTAACTAGAACCAGAAGATATGAACACATCACTCCTATTTTATCCACACTACATTGGCTCCCAGTCAAATTTCACATTGATTATAAAATTCTGTTACTGACCTATAAAGCACTAAATGGTCTCGCCATTTCTTTTAAGTCTTTTATGATCCACCATGCCTACTCCGATCAAAGGGTGCTGGTTACTTGGTAGTACCTCAAGGCTACAGCAGGGGGCAGAGCTTTCTCTTTCAAAGCCCCAAAGTTATGGAACAGCCTTCCAATTAGTGTTGGGGATTCAGACACAGTCTCAGTGTTTAAGTCTAGGCTGAAGACACATTTGTTTAGTCAAGCTTTTAATATATAGTTCTTAGGTAAAGGAGCAGATCTGGAAGGTTCATGGTCATAGAGTGTTTGGTGTACTGGGATGTTTGGATGCTGTCATCTTACCACCCTCACAAGTCACTCAGGTTTGCTGACTGTGAAGTGGTTGGACGCTTTAAGTCCCAGGAAGCCTTCATGTCTGTGACCTTCTGGCTCTCCCTTTTAGTTATACTGTCATAGCTAGTCTTGCCAAAGTCCCTGCCTGCACTTTATACATAATCTACATTGTCCTTAAACATCACATGATCAGAATCATACTTAATATCTTTCTCTCTCTGTCTTTCTCTGTCTAGCTATACACCCCACTCCTGAGCTCCCAGTGTTTGCCAGTTTCCAGTGTGACCACTGCCTTACCCCTGGTCGAAGTCTCATCACTTGATGGTGCCCACTGATGCTGTGGATGGATCTGTGTGGACCAGGAGACAGCCATGGACAGAGCCACTTGGGGACTTTCACACCGTCACAGATCTGCCATTTCATCTGTCAGCTTGTGACAGCAAACTAGTGTCTATAATGACCTTAGAAACTACACAGACCTAATAGTTCCTCATGGGTCATTGATTTCTGTTGTTGAAAGGACATTAATCAGCTACAGTTACATTATTTACTGTTTAGTGTCACCCAAATGAGGATGGGTTCCCTTCTGAGCCTGGTTCCTCTCAAGGTTTCTTCCTCGTATCATCACAGGGAGTTTTTCCTCGTCACCGTCGCACAGGCTTCTCATTAGGGATAAAATAGGATAAAATAGTTTAATAATTAAATTTAATAATTTTATTCTTATTCTGAGTTATTTAGTTATTTTTTATTTTTATTTTTCCCCTCCTCTTTCTCTGCTTTTCTTCTTTTGTAAAGCTGCTTTGAGACAATGTTCATTGTAAAAGGCGCTATACAAAATAAATTGAATTGAATTGAATTCTGAAGAAATTAATGTCATGAATAAACTCTTCTAATGCAACATTCTTCTGTCATTTGGTGTTCCTTAAAAACTCCTTAATGTCCTTTGCACTGTACATGAAATTAATCTGTTCCTCTTTATAATCAAAGGTTATAATCAAACCGAGTCTGACATGCAGTCGTCACTGTCTGATTCTCGTTCCTCCACCTTTGTCTCTTTCTTCACCTGTTTCTTTCCTTGTCCCTTACGTTGTTTTTTCCTTTTATTCAGAACTTTAAAGACGGGCTCATCCACCATGTCCACGTCTCCCCCGTCCCCCTTCACTGGTGTAGTGTCCGGTGTTTCCGGGCGTTCGCTCTGCACCTCCGTGCCTGCCTCTGCCAGCGCAGGCAGCTCCAGCACTGCTCCAGAACCCACTGAGCTCTTCTCAGCGGAGCATGCCTTCTCCCGGTCCAGTTGAGCCGAGCATGGCTCTTCCGCGGCCGGTTCGGCCGAGCATGGCTTTTCCGGGTCTGGCGTAGCTCCAGTGGGCTTCTGGGCTGCAGGCTGGGCTTGGGATTCACTCTCCTTCGGGTCTGGTGCAGCAGCAGCTCCGGGGCCCTCAGCAACCGGCTGAACTGTAGCCGCAGGAGGAATGACCCCAGCCGACTCAGCTGCATCCTGCCCCAGGCGCTCAGAAACCCCGGGGTCACTCTGCCTCTCAGGGCAGGCCCAAACAAGATGACCAGTTTTACCGCGTTTAAAACACTTAATATCAGCATCAGAAGAGACAAAGATGTTGTAGTCAAATCCTTCAACAGTGAATTTAAAAACAGCATTCAGCTCCTCCACACCTTCTTTCAGAATCATAAACACCATTCTCCTGAAAGACACCAAGTGCTTCACCAGTGGGGATTTACAACCAAGGGGGATTCTCTTAATGGGGCAGACAATTCGCCCGTAGCGAGACAGCTCTTTACAGATAGCCTCATCAGAAATTAAAGGAGGGACATTGGACATGACCTTCTTAGATGAGGAACTGAGGGGAGAAACCAGTACTGACTCATTATTAATAATTATTCCATTCTGGATCAGCTTTCTGACTTCATCAACATTATTCAGAAACACCACAATGGCACTGTTCATTCTGGAGGCAGAGATGTTCTCATGCCCCACCACGTTACCGTCTGCTAGACAACATTCTCCAACACTCGCTGGACACACAACACGGACACCGTGCCGGACACACAACATGGACACACAACACAGACACACAACACAGACACACTACACAGACACACTACACAGACACCGTGACGGCGAGTCAGACTCTCACACAGCCTCACGTTTGGATCCGCCATAACCACGCTTCACTGACACGCTACTCACACACACACCTGCACACACCCGTACACACTCGCTCACACACACAGTTATTATCCACACACACACACCCGCACACGTGCACACACTCGCCGACACACACAGTTATTATCCGCGCACACACACACCCGCACGCATGCTCACACACTCGCTCACACACACAGTTATTATCTGCACACACACACACTCGCACACTCACTCACATACACAGTTATTATCCGCACACACACACAATAAATATATAAATATTCCGAGATTTAAAACAGAAAAGAATTGCACTTTAGTGCCAAAAAAATTGCCAAAACGCACTCAGAATAATCTCTTCCTGCTGGACTGTGACTGGTCATGTATTGATTAGTTTTCTCTCACTGCAGCTCTGACAGTAGTTTAAAATTTGCAGGTTGTGTTATTTTATCTTAATAGAAGAGAGAGAATAAAGAGAGAGAGAGAGAGAGAGAGAGAGAGAGAGAGAGAGAGAGAATAAATAGAGGCTGGTGAAGGAATGATAGTTTAATAAGGAATAAAGGAATAGAACCCTTGGGGATATGCAGTTCCAGGTAAATAATCAACATGTCCCTGTGTGACAGATGCTCTGCAGCAGTGCTCTCAGATTTCTGGATCCTACTCCTGGGGTGAAATCGTACCTTTTTGTTGTCATCGAGTACAGTGTTCATGTTTTCGATCCACACTGCATCCACTGGTCCATCAAACACGATCCACTGGCGGTCCACACTCGTCGACTGGGCCTGCTCCCGGAACGCCGTGGCCAAGACGCCATCCGTCCACTCGTGACTCACTGGATCAAAACAGCCATACAGCTGACCCATGGTGATGGACTTTGGGTTAATGATGCGGAAATCTACTGCAAACTCCTCCTCCAGACCTCCTACACACACACACACACACACACACAGTAGTGCAAACTTTTAAAAATCCAAACAGACCACAAGATTTGACAACAAACTGTATATTTCTGTGTAATTACTGTTATTACTGCTTTAATTCAATGTTTATTACAGGGTAAGGCTGGTTTATTTCATAGTAATTACCATGTAGTTATGCTGTAATAAGCTTGTTGCTACAGTTAACACTGAATAACACCAACAATGATATGAGAAATTCTATTGTCTTGAAATTTTAAAAACATCTAGAATCCCTAGAACAAAAAGTTTACCCTCATAGAGGTTCCTCAGCGCTCCTGCTAGAACTTTATATGCAGAGGTTTTCCCCCCAAGTGGCTCACCAACAATCATAAAGCCATGCCTCACCAGCATCATCTCATACACCTACACACACACACACACACACACACACACACAGAAGGGGATGACCTCTCTCTTATCCAGTGTGTTTATGAGTATTTTAAACCCCACGCTGGAAACTGTATTAATCTGCACCGTGTCTTTTACAATGAAATGTGTAATGGCTTCAATTCTCTCCATCAGTCTTAGAGAAGCTGCCGGATACAGAGAAGTACAGAACCACGAGGTCGTGATGGGAGTGTGTGTTACAGTTCTCACATGGCTTGTTGCTTTTCTTCACGCTAAAACACTGGTGGTATTGCACTCTGTGTCTGAGTTTTACAAACATCATCACTAGGGAATCCAAAATAATTCCACACCACAGATAAAGCATTTCTCTTCAGTTCTAATTCTTGATTCTTCTCAGCAACACTTTGTAAACTATCTGATGTTTCTTTATCAGTGCACATGTTCACCAAATGAACATGACGAGATAGACATGTGCAAGTGGATATTCGGGGCGCTGATAAGGACACGCCTACAGACTATTAGACCTATTAAATGTCTTTATTCGCCCCCACAACATAACATGCAATAAACACCCCTTAAACACGCAGAATAATGGAAGTAGTTTTTTTTTTATGTAATTGCAGCTTTAAACTATTACGTAATCATGGCATCTATAATCGTAATCGCCATTAGAATATCCATTGTGCAGCCCTGGGTGTACCTGTATGATCTTGCTAATGAACCAGGGAACAGGCTGTAGTTTGAGTTTCCTGATGTTCTCATGCAGAGCGTTTAGCAACAACTCGTAATCCGGCTTCGGTAACACCACTCCGGGAAAGAGATCTGATATTATACCCTGAAAAACACACACACACACACACACACACACACACAACATAACATTTTTGGACTTCTCCAGTGCATTCAACACCATCCAGCCGCTGCTCCTCAGAGACAAACTAACAGAGATGGGAGTAAGCTCACACCTGGTCACGTGGATCACAGACTACCTGACAGGCAGACCTCAGTATGAGAGACTGGGGGATTGCAGGTCTGACACTGTGGTCAGCAGTACTGGGGCACCACAAGAGACTGTTCTCTCTCTGGTCCTGTTCACCATCTACACCTCAGACTTTCAGTACAGCTCAGAGCTCTGCCACGTGCAAAAATTTGCGGACGATACTGCTATCGTTGGCTGTATCAGGAAGGGACAGGAGGAAGAGTACAGAAAACTGATACAGGACTTTGTTGCATGGTGTGACCTTAACCATCTGCACCTCAACACTACAAAGACCAGGGAGATGGTGGTGGACTTCAGGAGGCCCAGGCCTCAACCTGAGCCTGTTATTATTAACAGGGAATGTGTGAAGTTTGTCAAGACCTACAAGTACCTTGGAGTACAGCTGGATGAAAGAATGGACTGGACTGCCAACACAGACACTCTGTGTAGGAAAGGACAGAGCCGGCTGTGCTTCCTAAGAAGGCTGGCTTCCTTTAACATCTGCAAAAAGCTGCTACAGATGTTCTATCAGACTGTTGTGGTGAGTGCCCTCTTCTATGCGGCAGTGTGCTGGGGAGGCAGCATAAAGAAGAAGGACGCCTCATGTCTGGACAAGCTGGTGAGGAAGGCGGGCTCAATTGTGGGCTCAGAAAACAGCCTGACATCAGTGGCAGAGAGGAGGACGCTGAGCAGGCTCCTGTCCATCATGGACAATCCACTGCATCCACTGTACAACATCATCTCCAGACAGAGAAGCAGCTTCAGTGACCGGTTGGTGTCACTGCCCTGCTCCACTGACAGACTGAGGAGGTCGTTCCTCCCCCATGCCATGAGACTCTTTAATTCCACACGGGGTGGGAGGAGTCAGTGCTGACACTACTCTCTCTCTGTACTGGACTGTACAATAAACCACACACTACACACAATACACTCCGGTTTATACAGAACTCTCACTACACTCCGGTTTATACAGAACTCTCACTACACTCCGGTTTATACAGAACTCTCACTCCGGTTTATACAGAACTCTCACTACACTCCGGTTTATACAGAACTCTCACTCCGGTTTATACAGAACTCTCACTACACTCCGGTTTATACAGAACTCTCACTACACTCCGGTTTATACAGAACTCTCACTACACTCCGGTTTATACGGAACTCTCACTACACTCCGGTTTATACAGAACTCTCACTACACTCCGGTTTATACAGAACTCTCACTCCGGTTTATACAGAACTCTCACTACACTCCGGTTTATACAGAACTCTCACTACACTCCGGTTTATACGGAACTCTCACTACACTCCGGTTTATACAGAACTCTCACTACACTCCGGTTTATACAGAACTCTCACTACACTCCGGTTTATACAGAACTCTCACTACACTCCGGTTTATACAGAACTCTCACTACACTCCGGTTTATACAGAACTCTCACTACACTCCGGTTTATACAGAACTCTCACTACACTCCGGTTTATACGGAACTCTCACTACACTCCGGTTTATACAGAACTCTCACTACACTCCGGTTTATACGGAACTCTCACTACACTCCGGTTTATACGGAACTCTCACTACACTCCGGTTTATACAGAACTCTCACTACACTCCGGTTTATACAGAACTCTCACTCCGGTTTATACAGAACTCTCACTACACTCCGGTTTATACAGAACTCTCACTCCGGTTTATACAGAACTCTCACTACACTCCGGTTTATACAGAACTCTCACTACACTCCGGTTTATACAGAACTCTCACTACACTCCGGTTTATACGGAACTCTCACTACACTCCGGTTTATACAGAACTCTCACTACACTCCGGTTTATACGGAACTCTCACTACACTCCGGTTTATACAGAACTCTCACTACACTCCGGTTTATACAGAACTCTCACTACACTCCGGTTTATACAGAACTCTCACTACACTCCGGTTTATACAGAACTCTCACTACACTCCGGTTTATACGGAACTCTCACTACACTCCGGTTTATACAGAACTCTCACTACACTCCGGTTTATACGGAACTCTCACTACACTCCGGTTTATACGGAACTCTCACTACACTCCGGTTTATACAGAACTCTCACTACACTCCGGTTTATACAGAACTCTCACTACACTCCGGTTTATACGGAACTCTCACTACACTCCGGTTTATACAGAACTCTCACTACACTCCGGTTTATACAGAACTCTCACTACACTCCGGTTTATACGGAACTCTCACTACACTCCGGTTTATACAGAACTCTCACTACACTCCGGTTTATACGGAACTCTCATTACACTCCGGTTTATACAGAACTCTCACTACACTCCGGTTTATACAGAACTCTCACTACACTCCGGTTTATA